>NW_027273851.1:0-9159 GCF_040938485.1 Diadema antillarum | reverse complement strand
AGAATTTATGCTGAGCTTTCTTGAACACAAACATTGCAAATTGCAGGAAATCTTTTTCCCCTCATTGTCTTTTCATTCTCATGCCCATATATTTGAAACAAAGCTGTGTCAAACATAAAGGAAATTGACATAGTTTATTTTGTTCCATTTTTAATATGTGTTGATTGTTTGTTATGTCTAACCACAGTTTCAGAGTTCAGGGTGTATGCTATATCTTGACGTTTCTGTGTCTTAATGAGTGTTTTAATGATGCTACTGAAATTAAGGTGATTTGTCTCTTTACTAAGCAGCGGCAGGGCTGCACATTTCCTCTGTCTCTATTGTCTGATGTTTTCATGGATGCTTCCCTTGTTGCTAGGTGACCAATGTGACGATGATAAGGATGGTGACGGAATGCCAAACGGGCTTGACAACTGCCCTCTATATGCCAACCCAAGCCAGGAAGACAGAAATGGTAACGCGTTGTTGTTCTTTTTTATCTTGTTTGTTTGTTTGTTTTTCATTATTTTTCTAGAGTGTTCAGTTTAAATGTCGAATAGGTTGAAAAACAGATGAGTTACTCTGTGATATTGTAATATCCTGAATAAAAAATGACCCTTTTTGGTGGGTTGGGGTGTATTTGCAACATACTAGTTGAGATCTAGGCACTATTAATGATCTATAATGACATTTACGCAAAGCTGATAGAAGGTTGTGAACAAATTAGTTCGAATGTGTCTGTTGCTAGTCATTCTTGCATTGACCAACCGCATATCGTTATGCACTTTGCATACAATGTGTTCCTTGAGTAGACAATCTATCACTAAATGTATTTTACCGCAAGTAGACCTACTTGAGAAAAAAAAAAACACACACACAAAACAAACAAACAACCCCCACCCCCGAAAAAGAGCAAACAAACAAACAAACAAACAAACAAACTGCAATTATCCCCTCTTTAAGCTAATGGTATCGGCGACGATTGTGAAACAGACTACGACGGAGACGGCACGAGCGATATGTACGATATCTGCCCGAAGAGCAATCGATACTACATTACGACCTTTGATCCGTACTATTCGGTCAACCTTGAGTTCATGGAAGCTCAGCCATTATGGGATATCACTGATTCTGTAAGTAAAGGCGAAAGTACCTCGTATCTGAATCGTTTTGACGAATATTGCAAAAGCTGTCTTATTTTGTCTTTTTGTGGTCACATAAATGAAAATGATAACATTATGATGAGGCATTTGTGGTGAATGAAATCAAATTTACCCTGTGCTGACTGGCCAGGGAGAGTCATGTGAGTGTACGTTGGCATTAACAAAGCTGTCCATTAAACGTAAAAAATAAATGCCATAGCATTGCTTTCATGAGTGTCACAGTGTGCCGGATTTTCTTTTTCTATTCACTTCATCTCTATTGACGTCCCAACGATCTTTCCAAAATTGTGCCAACATGGTCCACAAGGCCTTTTTTCTTCTATTTTCGACAGTGTGTTCTATTTTCTTCAACTATGTTATGTTCTAAACCCACACGTTTCAGCTATGGTATTCTTATTATTTTGGCATTTCATTTGTTACAACAAGCGTGTGTGGTTTTGTTTGTTTGTTAGTTAGTTAGTTTGTTTGTTTTCCGTAGGGCAAAGAAGTTCAGTTATCACAACCAAGCTCAACCTCATCCCCAGTTATGCTGATCGGGCGCGACACCTTTGGACCGGTGGACTTTCGCTGCACAACGTTCGTCAATGGAGACGAGGGTGGGAGCTACATCGGTTTAGTATTTGGTTACCAGAGCAACAGGAAATTTTACGTCGCAATGTGGAGGCACAGCAACCTTAACAGGGACACATATGTTGCTGGCATCAAGGGGCTGCAGATTAAGGTATGATGGCTGAATGAAAGAAAGGAGATGGTAACAAATGTGCAGCCGTGAGTAATTCAAATGTGATGGCGTGATGTATCCAATCTATGGTTTTAGTGGCGGCATAGGAAACAGGATGAGAACGTGTTTCCTTATCGGTTCGGCGAAATATTTTCTACTGACGTGTTTAAAGAAGTCTTTAGCAGCATGATCAAAAAGTGTAGACATGGTATTGATTGGCATAATAATGTCGTGATATAATCCACCCTTTTAGTGATTAGACCGTTATCATTCTCACGGTAATGAATAGAGTGTCACTGTTAGATTGAAATAACATTTAGAGGCATGCCTTTTGTCTCTGTTGCTCTCAAAATGAATCGATGTTATAGATTTGGCATATAGTGAAAATTATCCTTTCACATCTTACATTTTCATATTCTATTCGAAAGGCCTATTTATTTTCTTCTGTGCGTAGAGTGTGGGAGGATACACAATCTTGTTTATTTATTATGTTTCCTCCCCTAATCCCTTACACTTGAAGAAAGTGCACTCATCCACCGGGCCTGGGTCCGCGCTGGCCAACGCCCTGTGGCACTCCTACACGACCGACAATGAGGTAGAACTTATCTGGCACGACCCGCTGATGCAGGGATGGCAGCACAGGACTGCGTATCTATGGCAACTCACCTTCAGGCCATCAATTGGCCTCATCAGGTGGGAGGAATGATGGCAATTGAGATATTAATGAAGATGATGACAATGTTGGCGATGACGAAATCGATGACCGTGAAAATGAAGATAATGATAATAACCATAATTATAAACACAGATGCATGATTATTTTGAGATGGTGTAGTGATAATTTTACCGGTACTGATAATGATGATAATGATAAATGATTATAGTGGTTGCGAATATAATGACATATAATAATGCTTATAATGATGATGGTATAGCAGCTGCTAATGACGATAATGATGACAATGATGATATATGTTACGAGGGTAACGAAGCTAATGAAGTAGATAGTGATGATGATGGCAATGACATGATCATAATGGAGTCCATTATAATGACGATATTAATGATTAAAATAAAGTTAATGGTGAAGATGATAATGTCAATGTCAATTGTGATTACAGTTATGAAGATGATGACGGTGATCATAGTGATAACCATGGTCATGGAGATAGTCATACTCCAATATCAATGACGAAAGTCATGTTGACACTAATGATTAAGCTGACAGCAATAGTGATTGTGGCACATTTAAAAATGAAGATGACGATAAATATGCTAATGACGATGATGTTTAATGATTTCGATGTTTTAAACAGACTGGTCATACAGTCCAAAGGAAGAATCTTGACGGACACTGGTGATTTATTTGATTCCACCTTCCTCGGTGGTCATCTTGGAGTCTTCGTCTACGACCAACCGAATGTCATCTTCTCAAATATGCAATGCAAATGCGCTGACAGGTCTGTTTAATCCACTTCTAAAACTGATGACGATGGTAATAATTGCGATAAAGCTGGTGGTGAAGGTGTTGGTGGTCATTAAAAGCACACACACACACACACACACACACACACACACACACACACACACACACACACACACTATTTCCATAATCTCTATTGCTTATCAAGATTCATTGCATTAGTATCAATGACAGCGTGACTACTTTCCATTTAATTGTTTCCATCATCGTCGATCATTGTTAATCATTACTGTATCCTCTTTCCATGCCCCACATTCCCTTGATGATGTTTTTAAGTTCCTCGTGCTTTTATGGAAATATCATTCTCTCTTCCACTTTTCTTCCTTTCTCAATTTCCCTTTCTTTTGTTATTTTTCTCGTTTTCTTTTGGGTTCACCGTCTATCATTTTTTTTTTCAATTTTCAACGTTCCTCGCCTAAACCTTTGTTCATTTTTGTTTTATTTGTTATGTTTGCTTTATTGTTCTACGCTTGATTTTGTTAATGCTTTTTCCCCTATTTGTTCTTTCTTAATTTTCTACTTTTAGATGACATGATTGTCTTTATGCGCTGATTGTTATGATTTTTTTTTTCTCGTTAGTATAATGTGATAAAGATTAATAGGTGAAATTAACTAGTAAGAAAAGTACATAAAGGAAAACGAAAAGAAAGTTATAAGCACGCATTTGCATTTACAGTGGAGTTGACAGATCTAGTCTCCTTTTACAGACTCAACATGGCTTTGAAATTCGATGGGGTGGATGATTACGTAACCCTCCCCTCCATTCAGCGGCTGGGCATCACTGGTAGCTACACGCTGGAAACTTGGTGTTTCCTGGAGGAGAACTACCCTTCCTCTCCTCTTCCAATCTTCGCTGCAGCGGATGATAGCATCTTGGTCGTCATACAAGATGGGTACGTTGCCATGGAAGCGACAAAGTTACGACACATCAAAACAAGTTGTTTTTATTGTTATCATTACTATCACTATTATTATTATAATGACTATTGTTATCATCATTATCATCATCACTGTTATACTTTTGTACTGCAGTATAATAGTAGTACATGTATAGCAGGCTTGTTATTTTCTTTCAAACTAAAAGAAACAAAGTTACTGACAATTGGTAATTGTTAGTGACTGCTGTGCTTTGTATGTATGTGTGTGTGTGTGTGTGTGTGTGTGTGTGTGTGTGTGTGTGTGGGTTTGGGTGTGGGTGTAGGTGTGTGTGGGGGTGTTTTGTGTGTGTTTTTCATCACTTTATCTGAATTCGCTAACGCTAATGTGGAATTTCAGTCACGCGGTTTCCCTGGTCACTTCAATGCAGATATCTTCGAGGTAAATACGGATCATTCAACATAACTTCTACAACAAGTCCTCTGATTGGTGGAAGCTGGGCCCACGTGGCCGTTCGACTTGACGTACAGGGTGGGGCATTTTTGCCTTTATTTCTAACACAGAAACACACACACACACACACACACACACACACAATTTTGAATAAACACAAACAAGTAGAAGGGGTTGTTGTATGGCGGGGTATTTTATCATGTGTTTGCTCATCCCTTTCTGAGCTCATTTGTCCGTTTGTTATTTTCTTTAACTCTTAGAAAAAGCAACGATACGAATGCTACGAAGGCTTTACTGAGCATAATCCTTCTCCGTGGCTTTGATAATTATCTTGGAAAGCGCACAGAATGGACGTAATGCTATCATGAACCTTTTTCTTTGGTTATTTATCAATCTTTCTTTTTTTTGCAGTAACAAATTCAAGAGATAATTAAAGCATCATTTCCGTACGTATTTACCATACTTTCTGAAGTTTTGGCAAATGACGACATAGTCGTTCCGCTTTATTATCTTAATAAAAACGTGGTTTAGGAGTTATTATTTCAAACAACAGCTGGTATCGTGTATTCCCTACATATTGTGTAAAGACGGAACAAAATTTTCTATGATAAAATGCAATTTGTTTTCCCTTTTCCCAATTTTTGTCAGATTCTACGCTGTCCTTGTTTGTCAATGGGACTAAAGAAGCCACACTCTCTAATATTGAGACATATACTTGGGTAAGCTCACATAGTTTCTTTTTTTTTTGTATTTTCCTCCTTTTTAACCTCTCAGGTGAAAATAAAAATTGACTGACACATGTCTCTTCACGTTCTATAAAAGTTCTGTTAGGATCGACGGTATCGTTTGATACACCCATTTTGCCGAGCATTCCATACCATTTGACACGTAACTCTTAAACTATTGTACCAATAATACAATGCTTTCAGGCACGGGATTGAATGTGGGATTACGCTTTCATCATTTCTAAAGACTCTGAGCCTGTCCGTAATCTTGATAATGTGTTAACCGTCGAGGTGGTAATGTCAAATGTGTACACATTTCACGCACATATGCCTATGGTAAAGACACAAAGGTGCCAGGCTGAGGGTTAATGTCTTCGGTGTGTATTTCAATATCATTATTTTTCTGTGCTTCTAAAGTACATTTTCTCCTTGGTTGCTTCCATGAAAATAACAGAAAATTCTGTTTAAAGGGGCTGTACAGTATTGGTTGAGGAGGAGATTCATGGTTTTTACATTCCTAAGTGAGATAATTAGAAACCTGTTATGAAATATGAAAGAGCATGTAATTCTAAGAAGGATTCAACATTTATTTGATGAAAATTGGTTTTCAAATGGCTGAGATATCCAAAAAAGTGATAATAATAAAAGACTACATGCCCCAACTTTATTAGGATCTCTTTGTTTCACCTTGTTTTTAGATATCTCGGCCACTTCAAAACCGATTTTCATCAAATAAACTTTTGATACCCCTTAGAATTGCATGCTCTTTGACATCTCATAGAGTGGTTTCTGAATATCTCGCAAAATGCTAAAAGCTAAATCCTCACCTCGACCAGAACTGTACACACCCTTTAAGAAACGTTGTTAGATTTATGCTCCCTTCGTTTTTGCGTTTTAATCATCTGTTGTCTAGGAAACGGATACTGAAATGCATTTAGGAAGAAACCTTGCCGGATTCTTTTTTCAAGGGACTGTGGACGAGGTAAAGCGGATTTCACTTATGCTTCCATGCTGTATTTATGTATACAATGTCCTTTGTTCTGCATATGATATCATCGAAACGGATCTGATAAAACACGAATTTTAATGTTGATTGTTTTCAAATCCAAAATTTCATTTTCACTTAGATCATTCGGATGTCGTATGAAACATTTTTCATTCTTTGTCCAACCATTTTTGAGAAGGTGATATGCTTGCACAAAAAAGGAAATAAAAAAGTGATGAGCCGTTTGGAAAATCAAAATTCGTTTAACGTTGAAAGTAACTATGTGATATCCCATGATGAACACGTCTGTCATGTACAAACACCTTGAGATTGCTTTTAGGCACATTAAATAATAATAATAATAATAATAATAATAATAATAATAATAATAATAATAATAAAGGACATTTATATTGTTCAACTACTATAATGATATACTCTACTGCGCATTACAAAATGACATGCGTACAAGAGATTCAAACAGAAAATGCATTACTTCAAAAGATGACTTTTTAACCTGGCCTTAAACTCATTAATTGTAATTCTGCTTGTCTTACAAACAAAGGGAGATTATTCCATAATTTTGGTGCAGCGTACAAAAATGCCCTGTCACCAAGAGTAACTTTTGATTTCCCCGATGGATATTTCAATAATGTTTGATCCCGTGAATGAAGAGGAATTAATAATTTCCGTTAATGATTTTTTTTTCTATTCCCTTGCCTTGAGCATGCATCCATCATGTGTCAGGGACTTGATTCTATTTCACACTAAAGGCGTAAACAGGTAGCGTTTCTGTAATGTGATGAGTGATTGTCCCAAAACACTTTTCGAAGGTACGGATCTGGGGCCTTCCTCTCTTCGACGACGAAATCAAGGAACACATGGCATTACCCAGCCTGGAGTGGCAGAAACACAAAAACCTACTGGACGGACATTACACTATGGACGAGGAGGAGATGGGTAAGTCCAGTGATCTTTACTTTCATATCTGTTTAGTTTGATATATGATAGCGACAACCTGCCTATCAGTGCGATCAGCAACCACATTTTGGTTATCTCTCGACGACAGTAAAGTGTGCACATCGACAGCTGCTGCTGAACTTTTCTAGGATAGTTACTCAACTTAACAGTGACACCCTTAAGTGTTTTTGTTTTCTTTCCCTTTCTTTTCAGTGTACGAAAAGACCACAGTAAAATCCAGTTGCTTATATCTACTTTTTTTTTCATTTCATTAAATTCATCTTACATTATTATTCACTTATGCATCAATGGGTAAATAATCATTGCTGGTTAATGGTTTCAAATGTGCAAATACAATGGCAGCGCGCAGGCCGAATTTAGGTAGTGAAACAAGGAATGTGCTTCATAATCAATATAATCAAGTTAGAATGCTGAACAAATTACTTGTATATTACATTATTGGTGACTATTCATATAGATATGAATTCCAACGTGCAGGCTTTGGTAGATAACGGACGGCCACAACAAAGCATTTCAAGAAAGCAGTGTGTTGCCAGCAGGTTTCACTATTTTTACGTGTGAATAAAACATCCCTCTCGATACGCTACCTGTTTCGAACCAGTCTACAAGGGTTGCCTGTGTTTACCTTTCATTGATGGTCGTCTACTGGTTTGACTCCATAGGCCTACTGCAAATATTTTCTCTTTGACATGGCAGGTTCAAGAATGCTCGTTGATAGCTCCCCCTACGGCAACCATGGAAGAATTTACGGGCGACTCGACTTTCGTATCCAGCACGGCTGGATGCCGGCCGATTCCAGGTGACGTACCCTGACGCAAGGCGACGGAAGAAACGACGGAAGCGAGACGTCCATGAAGAGCTGTAGTGTACAAAAATCATCCGAGGTATCAATTAACGTCATTGCTTACCCTTTTATGCAAAGTACTGTCAAATCTGTTGATACACAGATACATTTATGACTTCACTAAATCTACACTAGACTTGGTATGCAAGCGTCTAAATCTTGAAGACAGACACAACGAAAATGTTGATGTGTCCTGTCTTACTATACGTTCATCAACTTCCAGTCTTATCTTACTGCTTGCAATGCAGTACATATTTTGTTCCTTATTGTTTTTGTTTTGTTTTTCTTGAGAGCATCATAGCAATTAAGTTTCGTTTTCTGTTCAAAGTTCGTAATCTATGGTTTTTTAAGCTATTTCCCGTGCTCATGTAAAATAAATCATACTGAGGCTTCCAAAGCGTAGACAGTGTTTATAGAATCTATCCGTCCATTTACATCATTGTCCTTCCTTTTGATACCATCACTCGATTAATTTTGATGAAAATTATTACAACCTTCATTTTCCAATCAACTTTATGATAGCATCTTTCCAAGCCATCGAAAATAAATAATTCTTTACTACCTTGAAGAGAGGCAGAAATGAAATTTATTTCAAAAGTATTGCTGTCAGATATCATACGAACAATTTTGCATACGTACATTTAAAGCAGACATTTAACGTGTGTATCAATTACGCAGAAAGATATACGGGAAAATATTTCAAATGGAATTATTTTCTGTAAATTTGTAAAGTGTGTGCATTTTCGTTTGAGTGGTTTGATGTGTTTTTATTTTTTATCATAATTGTTTGTGATTAAGGAGAGTGACAAGGCAAGAACTTGTCTTTAGGATTTACCAATTCAAAACGTGTCCTCGGAATGGGATGACATGGCCGTTGTGGGCATAGGGACAATAAAAACAAACCACTGTAAAACAGATCAGAACAAAACCATCTCTGTGTAGCATGCAT
>NW_027273850.1:0-8169 GCF_040938485.1 Diadema antillarum | reverse complement strand
AGACCAGTTCAAAAAAAGTTGAAACCAGTTGAAACGAGTTTAAAACCATTTGAAGAACTAGTCAAGAATACGTGAAACCAGTTGAGACCATTTGAAACTAGTTAAAGCCAGTTGAAACCAGTCAAAATCAGTTGAAACCAGTTTAGATCAATCGAAACCTGTTAAAAATTACTTGAAACTAGTTAAAACCAGTGTAAAACCAGTTGGAAAAAAGTGTAAACCTACTTGAAATCAGTTAGTTAGAACACAGAGACCAGTTTGAAAACCAGTGAAAACCTGTTAAAACCAGTTTAGACATTTCAAACAAGTTGAAACCACTTGAAATCAGTTGAAATTACGTAACTTGAAACCAGTGAAAACCAGTTGAGACTAGTTGAACCCAGTTGAGATACATTGAACCAGTTAAAACCAGATTAAAACCAGTTGAGAGCAGTTTCAAAGGAGTTGAAACCAGCTAAAACCAGTTGAGACCAGTTCAAACCAGTTGGAACCAGTTAAAACCAGTTGAGAACGGATCAAACCACTTGAAACCAGTTGAGACCAGTTTGAAATAAGTTGAGATCAGTTTCAAACTAGTCCATACCGGTTGAGACCAGTTCTAACCAGTTGAGACCAGTTCAAAAAAAGTTGAAACCAGTTGAAACGATTTAAAAACCAGTTTGAAAACTAGTCAAGAACAGTTGAAACCAGTTGAGACCATTTGAAACTAGTTTAAATCCAGTTGAAACCAGTTAAAATCAGTTGAAACCAGATGAGATCAGTTGAAACATGTTGAAACTACTTGAAACTAGTTAAAACCGCTTGAAACCAGTTGAAACCAGTTGAGACCAGTTGAAATAACTTGAGATCAGTTAAAACTAGTCCATACCGGTTGAGACCAGTTCTAACCAGTTGAGACCAGCTCAAAAAAAGCTGAAACCAGGTGAAACTAGTCAAGAACAGTTGAAACCAGTTGAGACCATTTGAAACATGTTGAAACTACTACTTAAAACCAGTTGAAACCAGTTACAAATAGAGACCAGTTAAAACCAGTTCAAATTGCTTACCCCACCCCCACTTTAAATGTCAGGCCCCTAAGGCCTGGGCCACTATGTGAGTGGTCAGATGAGGTTGCTAACCTCCTAAGCTACACATTTATACCGACCCCAGTGTGGCCCACGCCGTTTCGATGTCTGAAAATAACGAAAATACAAGGATATGTAGCATTCTATATATAACGTTTGTAAATGGCAGGAAACACCTACATTGTCACTTTAACTGTCAGGCCCTTTTACAGCCTGGGCCACTATGTGAGTGGTCAGATGAGGTTGCTAACATCCTACGCTACACATTTACAGCGACCCCAATGTGGCCCAGGCCGTTTCAGTGTTAGTTTGAAATAAAGGCAGTATAAGGTTATGTATATATCATTTTATATGCGATCTTTGTAAAAGCTACACAGTTATAAAGACGCAAATGTGGCTAGGCCGTTTTAGTATTTCTTTTTTTAAATAAAGGCATTACAAAGTTATGTAGCATTTTATATATGCGACCTTTGTAAATGGCAAGAAGCACCTACATTGCCACTTTAACTGTCAGGCTCCTACAGACTGGGCCACTATGTGAGTGGTCAGATGAGGTTGGTATCATTTTAAGCTACACATTTATACCCACCCCAATATGGCCCAGGCCGTTTCAATGTCTCAAAATAACGAAATGAGAATACCAAATGAAACCACTTGAGATCAGTTGAAACTACGTACTTGAAACCAGTGAAAACCAGTTGAGACTAGTTGAACCCAGTTGAGATACATTGAACCAGTTAAAACCAGTTAAAACCAGTTGAGACCAGTTCAAAGCAGTTGAAACCAGCTAAAACCAGTTGAGACCAGTTCAAACCAGTTGAAACCAGTTAAAACCAGTTGAGAACAGATCAAACCAGTTGAAACTAGTTGAGACCAGTTGAAATGACTTGAGATCAGTTGAAACTAGTCCATACCGGTGGAAACCAGTTCTAACCAGTTGAGACCAGTTCAAAAAAAGTTGAAACCAGTTGAAACGAGTTAAAACCATTTGAAACTAGTCAAGAATACGTGAAACCAGTTGAGACCATTTGAAACTAGTTAAAGCCAGTTGAAACCAGTCAAAATCAGTTGAAACCAGTTTAGATCAATCGAAACCTGTTAAAATTACTTGAAACTAGTTAAAACCAGTGTAAACCAGTTGAAAAAAGTTAAACCTACTTGAAATCAGTTAGTTAGAAACAGAGACCAGTTGAAAACCAGTGAAAACCTGTTAAAACCAGTTTAGACATTTCAAACAAGTTGAAACCACTTGAAATCAGTTGAAATTACGTACTAGAAACCAGTGAAAACCAGTTGAGACTAGTTGAACCCAGTTGAGATACATTGAACCAGTTAAAACCAGATAAAACCAGTTGAGAGCAGTTCAAAGGAGTTGAAACCAGCTAAAACCAGTTGAGACCAGTTCAAACCAGTTGGAACCAGTTAAAACCAGTTGAGAACGGATCAAACCACTTGAAACCAGTTGAGACCAGTTGAAATAAGTTGAGATCAGTTCAAACTAGTCCATACCGGTTGAGACCAGTTCTAACCAGTTGAGACCAGTTCAAAAAAAGTTGAAACCAGTTGAAACGATTTAAAACCAGTTGAAACTAGTCAAGAACAGTTGAAACCAGTTGAGACCATTTGAAACTAGTTAAATCCAGTTGAAACCAGTTAAAATCAGTTGAAACCAGATGAAAACCAGTTCAAATTGCTTACCCCACCCCCACTTTAAATGTCAGGCCCCTAAGGCCTGGGCCACTATGTGAGTGGTCAGATGAGGTTGCTAACCTCCTAAGCTACACATTTATACCGACCCCAGTGTGGCCCACGCCGTTTCGATGTCTGAAAATAACGAAAATACAAGGATATGTAGCATTCTATATATAACGTTTGTAAATGGCAGGAAACACCTACATTGTCACTTTAACTGTCAGGCCCTTTTACAGCCTGGGCCACTATGTGAGTGGTCAGATGAGGTTGCTAACATCCTACGCTACACATTTACAGCGACCCCAATGTGGCCCAGGCCGTTTCAGTGTTTGTTTGAAATAAAGGCAGTATAAGGTTATGTATATATCATTTTATATGCGATCTTTGTAAAAGCTACACAGTTATAAAGACGCAAATGTGGCTAGGCCGTTTTAGTATTTCTTTTTTTAAATAAAGGCATTACAAAGTTATGTAGCATTTTATATATGCGACCTTTGTAAATGGCAAGAAGCACCTACATTGCCACTTTAACTGTCAGGCTCCTACAGACTGGGCCACTATGTGAGTGGTCAGATGAGGTTGGTATCATTTTAAGCTACACATTTATACCCACCCCAATATGGCCCAGGCCGTTTCAATGTCTCAAAATAACGAAAATACAAGGATATGTAGCATTTGATATATCATAACGTTTGTAAAGTGCAAGAAAACCTATATTGTCACTTTAACTGTCAGGCCCTTACGGCCTGGGCCACTATGTGAGTGGTCAGATGACGTTGTTAACATCCCAAGCTATATATTTATACCGATTTATACTGGTCATTTATACTGATACATTACATTTCAATACATTGTGTCACTTGATTTCCTAACATACGCTTTCTTGAAGTTCCTGAAGTTTCTTAGTTTCTTTTCAACTTCTGAATTACGTCATTATAAGAAATGACAATTTTGTTTCTTTTGAACAAAATAGCTTTCTAATTAGTTTGACAATATTGACGGGTTTGTTAAAAATCATTTTCAATACATTGCGTCATTAGTAGTAATGACGCAAATATAAGAAACCATAGCACTCGCGATTAAATATTAAGAAGAAAAAAGACATTTCATTCCTTCTGCTACTTTCAAATAGTTTGGTACTTGTTTCAAACTGAAAATGATTAGACTATCAAGCATCTTAAATTGGTCATTAATCAGTCACTTGATTTCATAACATACTCTTTCTTGAAAACCAATGATTTGCTTACCTTGCACGAATATTTGATGGTTTTACGTTGCAAACGAACTCCCACCCGTTTGCAATGTAATGTACGATTTAACCAATAACGAACAAAATAGCTTTGGAACCAGATTGACAAAATTGACGGGTTTCTTACAAATCGTTTTCAATACATTGCCTCGTACATTAGTAGTAATGTCGCAAAGATAAGAAACCATAGCACACGCCATTAAAGGTCAAGAAGAAAAAAGACATTTTATTCATTCTGCTATTTTCAAATACTTTGGTACTTGTTTCAAATTAAAGTAATTAGACTGTCAAGCATCTTAAATTGCTCAGTTGTCAGTCACTTGATTTCATAACACACTCTTTTTTGAAATTCAAGTTTATTTTAAACTTCTGAATTCCGTCATAATAAAAAATGAAAGTTTTGTTTCTTTTGAACAAAATAGCTTTGCAATCAGATTGACAAAATTGACGGGTGTGTTACAAATCATTTTCAATACATTGCGTCATTAGTAGTAATGACACAAAAATAAGAAACCATAGCACACGCGATTAAAGATCACAAGAAAAAAGACATTTTATTCATTCTTCTACTCTCAAGTAGTTTGGTACTCGTTTCAAACTGCAATTAATTAGACTATCAAGCATCTTAAATTGGTCATTTATCAGTCATTTGATTTCATAACATACTCTTTCTTGAAGTTCCCTAAGTTTCTTAATTTTTTTTAAAATTTCTGATTTCCGCCATAACAAGAAATGAAAGTTTTTGTTTCTTTTGAACAAAATAGCTTTGTAATCAGATTGACAAAATTGACGGGTTTATTAGAAATCATTTTCAATACATTGCGTCATTAGTAGTAATGACGCAAAGACAAGCGATTAAAGATTAAGAAGAAAAAGACATTTCATTCCTTCTGCTACTTTCAAATACTTTGGTACTTGTTTCAAACTTCAAATGATTAGACTATCAAGCATCCTAAATTGGTCATTTATCAGTGACTTGGTCTCATTACATACTGTTTCTTGAAAACCAATGATTTCGTTTAACCTTGCAGGAAAATTTGACGGTTTTACGTTGTAAACGAACTCCCACCCGTTTGCAATGTAATGGTACGATTTAACCAATAACGAACAAAATAGCTTTGGAATCAGATTGACAAAATTGACGGGTTTGTTACAAATCATTTTCAATACATTGCGTCATTTGTAGTAATGACGCAAAGATAAGAAACCATAGCACACGAGATTAAAGATCAAGAAGAAAAAAGACATTTTATTCCTTCTGCTGCTTTCAAATACTTTGTTACTTGTTTTGAACTGCCAGTAATTAGACTATCAAGCATCTTAAAACGGTCATTTATCAGTCACTTAATTCCGTAACATACTCTTTCTTGAAGTTCCGGAAGTTTCTTCAAGTTTCTTTTAAACTTCTCAATTCCGTCATAATAAGAAATGAAAGTTTTGTTTCTTTTGAACAAAATAGCTTTGTAATCAGATTGACAAAATTGACGGCTTTGTTACGAATAATTTTCAATACATTGCGTCATTTACTAATGACGCAAATGACGCAAAATAAGAAACCATAGGACGCGCAATTAAAGAGTTAGAAGGAAAAAGGCATTTCATTCGTTCTGTTACTTTTAAATACTTTGGTACTTGTGGCAAGCTGCGAGTAACTAGACTATCAAGCATCTTAAATTGGTCATTTATCATTCACTTGAATTCATAACATCCTGTTTTTTTGAAAACCAATGATTTCGTTTCCCTTGCACGAAAATTTGACGGTTTTACTTTGGAAATGGTTTCAATCACGTTGGCAATGTAATGTACGATTTCCCCAATAACAGATTCTTTATTTCGTCGAACCTTCCCCGGATTTCTAGCGAGTAACAAAAATCGACATAACAAATACAAGGAATTTTCTCTCCTTGTACAAGACATCGAATATACTGCCCGATGTTTCTTTACTTTGCGTTGTTACTGCCAAATACCCAATTTACTGGGAATTCAATGAAACTTTCAGTATGGACTAATTTGATTTCATCACCGTTATAATGCCGAGACTCATTACGCACACTAATTTCTCAACTGGTTTCAACTGGTTTGAACTAGTCTCAACTGGTTTTAAGTGGTTTCATCTGGTTTCAACTGAATTGAACTGATCTCAACTGGTTTTAACTGGTTTCATCTAGTTAAACTGGTTTTAACTGGGTTCAACTGGTGTCAACTAGTTTCAACTGATCTCAAGTATTCAAAAAGTTCAACCCACAAAAACAAAAGGTTTACAAAATACAGCGTTCATTAAAAGACAATGGAAGGGAAGAAGAGAAACTTGTATTATAAAGGAAAGCAAGGGAGAGATGGATAAGTTTGAAAAGAAATGATGAAAGCAATTACTATAAAGAAATGCAAATTGAAAAAAAAAGATAAATCAAACCTGGATGAATGCAAAGATGAATATCAAGGAAAGAAGTTGAAACTAGTTAAAACCAGTTGAGACCAGTTTAAACCGTGTAAAAAAAGTTGAAAAAAATCGAGAACAGTTGAAACCAGATGAGACCAGTGGAAACTAGTTAAAATCAGTTAAAACCAGTTGAAACCAGTCAAAATCAGTTGAAACCAGTTTAGATCAGTCGAAACCTGTTAAAATTACTTGAAACTAGTTAAAACCAGTTGAAACCAGTTGAAAAAAGTTAAAACTACTTGAAACCAGTTAGTTAGAAACAGAGACCAGTTGAAAACCAGTGAAAACCTGTTAAAACCAGTTTAGACATTTCAAACAAGTTGAAACCAGTTGAAACCAAATGAAACCACTTGAGATCAGTTGAAACTACGTACTTGAAACCAGTGAAAACCAGTTGAGACTAGTTGAACCCGGTTGAGATACATTGAACCAGTTAAAACGAGTTGAGACCAGTTCAAAGCAGTTGAAACCAGCTAAAACCAGTTGAGACCAGTTCAAACCAGTTGAAACCAGTTAAAACCAGTTGAGAACAGATCAAACCAGTTGAAACCAGTTGAGACCAGTTGAAATAACTTGAGATCAGTTGAAACTAGACCATACCGGTTGAGACCAGTTCTAACCAGTTGAGACCAGTTCAAAAAAAGTTGGAACCAGTTGAAAACGAGTTAAAACCAGTTGAAACTAGTCAAGAATAGTTGAAACAAGCTGAGACCATTTGAAACTAGTTAAAACCAGTTGAAACCAGTTGAAACCATGTCAAAATCAGTTGAAACAGTTTAGATCAGTCGAAACCTGTTAAAATTAGTTGAAACTAGTTAAAACAAGTTGAAACCAGTTGAAAAAGTTAAACCTATTTGAAATCAGTTAGTTAGAACAGAGACCAGTTGAAAACCAGTGACAACCTGTTAAAACCAGTTGAAACCAAATGAAAACCACTTGAGATCAGTTGAAACTACGTACTTGAAACCAGTGAAAACCAGTTGAGACTAGTTGAACCCAGTTGAGATACATTGAACCAGTTAAAACCAGTTTAAAACCAGTTGAGACCAGTTCAAAGCAGTTCGAAACTAGCTAAAACCAGTTGAGACCAGTTCAAACAGTTGATACCAGTAAAACCAGTTGAGAACAGATCAAACCAGTTGAAACTAGTTGAGACCAGTTGAAATGACTTGAGATCAGTTGAACTAGTCCATACCGGTGGAAACCAGTTCTAACCAGTTGAGACCAGTTCAAAAAAAGTTGAAACCAGTTGAAACGAGTTAAAACCATTTGAAACTAGTCAAGAATACGTGAAACCAGTTGAGACCATTTGAAACTAGTTAAAACCAGTTGAAACCAGTCAAAATCAGTTGAAACCAGTTTAGATCAATCGAAACCTGTTAAAATTACTTGAAACTAGTTAAAAACCAGTGTAAACCAGTTGAAAAAAGTTAAACCTACTGAAATCAGTTAGTTAGAAACAGAGACCAGTGAAAACCAGTGAAAACCTGTTTAAAACCAGTTTAGACATTTTCAAACAAGTGAAACCACTTGAAATCAGTTGAAACTACGTACTTGAAACCAGTGAAAACCAGTTGAGACTAGTTGAACCCAGTTGAGATACATTGAACCAGTTAAAACCAGATAAAACCAGTTGAGACCAGTTCAAAGCAGTTGAAACCAGCTATAAACCAGTTCAAACCAGTTCAAACCAGTTTTAAAACCAGTTGAGAACCAGGATCAAA
>NW_027273849.1:0-7507 GCF_040938485.1 Diadema antillarum | reverse complement strand
GATTAGATTTGCGGTAATACCGCACGTTTTCGTTATACCCTCATAGGGAACGTTTACATATCAGTGTTTTACGCTGATCTTCAAGGGGGCCTCTTCGAATAGTCAACGGGATCATGTCACCGAGAAGATGACATATCGAGACCAGTGAACCAGCCCACTGATCTCTGTTGGAGGTATCTGGATATCTCATTGGAACATTTGCGCTGTACAAGAAAGTGAAGCCGTGGTGGCGCCGCCGTCTGTTAAATACCAGGCACACAACTCTACAGTATGCCCCCCCCCCTCCCCAATACCATCGGATTTTTTGCATTAGTAACTTCAGTGTGATTGAACTGTCTGTATGCTATTTCAGGGTCTAAAAATATAGGCCTAACGTCATCTTACCCACATTTCGCAGAAAACCCCATTCAATTTGGTTAAGTGGTCACAGAGAAATGCGATTCGTTGTAAAACATGTCGTTGATGTGATTCTTCCAAGTTTACCACTTGGATGCTCTTGGAACTGCATAATGTCTGAACACAATGGACAGAACTTGGAGGGAAAGGATTCCTGACATGCTCTACAAAAAATATCCTCATTTCTCTTTGACCACTGAAGCAAATTGAATGGAATTTTCTGTAAGATGTGGGTAATAAGTCATAGTTTCGTACCCTGAAATTGTATTTGGATTGATTCTCTATTTTTAAAGTTGTCATTGCGGAGGGTTCCGTTGTATTTTTTTTTTTTTTTTGGGGGGGGGGGGGACATACGGTATGGGGATTTGCATACACGCATTTTCCAGTAGAGACTGTCACCGTCATGTGATGACTTGAGTGCGATGCGCGTGGTAAGATGGCGGCGCCGTGGCTTCAAAGCGGCTGTAACAGTGTAAGGGCCTGTGGGATATCCAGATACATTTGTACCTCCTTTAGAGATCAGTGAACCAGCCGGTTTTGGGTCTGAGAAGCCGAGGAGTCTGAAGAGTCTGAACTCTCGACTGTTCGACTTCTCGGGTCAAAGAAGGCAAGAAGGCGAGAAGGGAGACCTTACCAACTCGACCTTCACCCTTGATAGGGATCATTAAGCCGCCAGGCGAGATGAGATCTCGTCTTCTTGCCTTTAATTTTCGTTACTGCAGGGGGCGTTGTGTGTTGTTCAGCCTTGAAAAGAATGTCCGGTATTAAGAACACCGAATTTCGTCGATTTCGTTCGGTCCGTTGGTTTATTCCTATTTCTCCCTCTGTAGGGTGTATCCATCAGGGAGATTTAAGATCTCTCTTCCACCTCCCTGGTGTATCCTAAATGTATATGTATCATGAACGCTCTGGTCGGCATTACCACCTGATCACAACCGCGACAACGGCTGATAACAAACTAGTGAGGGGTAAAGCTTATTGTCCCTAATAATGTTTTATTGGCCGTTGCAAAGATTTCGAAATGAAGTGCATAATAATTGTTAATGTACTATCATTACCGTCTTTGTTAATACAGTATTTCCATTTTTTCTCTGTCATTAATCAGATGTTTTGATTGTCTAAAATCATTATTTTCTCAAAAAGGGTGTTTCGGTCTGTATACCAACCAAAGGCAAATACTTTTTCCCCAAATATGTATTATTTCTATTGTATGTATCTGAATTATCGGGTGTGTTATTTACGGTAGACACCTAACCGAGACAAACTGATGCCAGTGCGCGCGCGCACACACACACACACACACACACACACACATTTACATACATTATTTATGTGTACGTATGAAAGTTTGATTGCAAAATGGGCTAAGCATTACTTCTAAGCATTTTAAAGTAAGTCCATCATCAGATAGAGCAAAACGAAACCTTGGTAACTCACTTGTCACATAAAAAGGAATATTCTTGAAGTTATGATTGAGAATATATGGCCTACAATAATTATTTTCTTATCATTTCCTTTGTTTTTTTAGCAGCTTTAATTGCAAACATCTGAACTTGACAAGAATAGAGTCAATTAATTTTGCCATCGAACTCTGCACACACGCACACACACACACGTCATAAACATATATTACTATATAACAATATATATATATTATACATATATATATATATATATATACATATATATATTGTATCTGTTCATATACTGTATATAGATATATGATATATATAACATATATACAAATACATATTTGTATATATGCATATTAATTCGTAAACATGTTCACGTTGTCATGTTTATTTAACCACATTTGCTGACATCACGGACAACATGGACGGCTTTGGGCTAAGAATTGATTTTTGGTCTCTTTTGGCTTGCGTTCTTTGGGTGTCTTTTATTACAATGTCCAATCTTATTACCAATCATACAATTCTATCATGTGCACAAATAGGACAAATATATACAAGTGGGTTAAATCACGAAATTTTTACTCATCAAGCCCAACCGCATTTATACCGGCCTTCATACATGAAAATCATAATTACTTTGCCGCGCATATCAATACCATGGTAGCAATGCCAACAGCATGATGATATAACAATAACAAAAGGAGAAATTAGTACTCTTATCATTGAGAAAATGATATCTTAATCTACGTGTAAACAACGGTTATTACCTATTGCACAAAATAATGGTCAAAGGCTTGCTAAGGAACTCTCTTCATTCCGATAAGAGGGTTTATGGTTAATATTGTTAATATTTTTGGTACAAGCTAATAATGTGCATACAGCACTCAGTTCTTGGTAACAAGACCCAACTAAGCTAAGACTTGTAGGAAGTTACGAGCTTTAGTTCAATATTTACGAATAAAAAAAAAATAAGAGGCGGGATATATCGCTTTATTGGCTGAATCGCACCTATGATATGAAATGAAATGAAATGAAAGAAAATCATCATTTCATTTTGATTCATTTCATTTCGGTTCATATCATAAGTGCAGTTCAGCCAAAAATCTTTTCGCCGAGTTCCTCCCATACATTTGCAATAGAATGCAAAACCAACTTTGCAGTTTACATCGCAGGTATACTCTAAGTCTTTTTGGCACAGCAACGCGTTCATTCAATGTTCAGCGTCTCTGTATCTATCCCCACATAACCACATAACACTCGTCACTGTAATTCTCATTTTGCACATTTTCTTGCTTTTTTGGAAGAAAATGCATAAAACGATACATCAATTCTTATCAATTTGAGATACTTGAGACTGAAACTGCTGAACACAAAGAAAATAATTAGAATATATGTGATGAATTTGATTACATCTTCAAAAATATTTCTGGTCATGTGAGGTCAGTGCAGTGTCATTGAAAAAATTTATCTATTTTGTTTATGTTTAATCATTTCGGCACCTTCGTGTCTGCCACTCCGACAAACAATAAAAACAACATGTTGCGATCAAGAAAGAGAGAAAGAGAGAGAACCCATACAACAGAAGTTGTTTTGCTATTCGTACATTCGTCTATATTTGTATTCTATGTTAATTGTGATAGAAATTGTTGCATTTAGTTAACATTGTACATCTGTTATGTTTTCAACAATATTTTCAAAACTCCTTTGAGAATCTTTGCAGCGTTAACAAAGGAGGGACTTCTATGATCCAATGCAGAAAATTGAACAGCATTCTTTTAAACCAAGTTTAAAATCACACGCGATTTTGATCAACAACATAATCAATAGGATTATTAACACATCATAACCCTAAGAGCACTTAGGGCTCCGCATTGTCGATTTGGTTTTTGATTAGTTTCACTTCCTCTAGATATGTTTGAAAGATTTTAAATGTTAATCAAATTAATTTAGATAATTAAAAGGTAATTTCATAAATTTCCCTAATTCCTATCGAATTTTGATCAAATCTTTATTGCTGCACTGATCTGATTTTATTCTTTATTTGCACAATAACTTTCGGATGGACCAGATTTTCCCTTTAAGAGAAAGCCAGCCCTTTACATTTCATTGATTATGGTCACCACACAGAGCGATTCTATTTTAATTCGACAATACTTTTCTCGGGCGAAGAGTATTGTCAAGCCAATAGAAGACGTTGTTCAGGAATAAGGGAGGACCCTGAACTGAAATCGAGCCATGGAATGGTGCATGTTGCTCCCTCGGTAAGTTCTGGGGAACAGATAATCTCCAATTTCTTTTCTCAAGGAATCGTAGTTTGGCATGCAGATTCGCAAAATGTTGCGTCCGAAGTGACTAGCGAAGCAACACCGCCACCATCGTCAGAAAAGTGAAAACAACAAACGTAGATGGCGCCGTCTGTACTCCTTGGCCTCTTCCGTCACCTGTAAAAGCAACACAAAGACAGACAAAGTTCGAATAAAACAAACTAATACTCCGTATTATAATGACTTATTCATTTGCTCTTGTTTCAAGAACTTTTATTTAGTTAGAATAATATCATGTATATATTATTGACCCTGTCCTCCACTGCTAGAATCAAACAGAAGCAAGTTGATATCTCATGGATAATGGCATAAGTCCTAATTTCAGTAATTCATGCAGTAGTAATATGTTGGGAATGTCTCTCAGAATAGTTCACAGGCAATGTAGACTCGGGTAAAACACGCCAGATTGGCCAACAATGTGTAATGTATTACACGCTCTAAGTTGAGTTTTCGACACTTTTGTCAGCAGTTTTCGTCGTATAACTGCAAACGAAATGTTGCAGCTGATTTACTGATTGCTCTTCATCGATGTAAATACACACTGATTATTTAGTGTTTTAGTCGTTTCCGTGATGAAACTCAGGGGAATACATACTAGGGCTGGACTCGAACCAGAATCCTCCTGACTGCCTATACAGGTCTGAGGTGTCATATTCTCAAAACATTACCGACCTTCTGTCTGATAGCCAATTATGGTTCTGATCCATTATAGCAGCGGGTACTACGTATTTATTCAAATACAGGTGTAATGATTCTTGCACCGAGTTGTTTTATTACAACTGATTGACAAAATGCCCATTATCTTAAATCATGAATAAAAGATAATTTCGCCGCAAGGAAACTGTCTAATTCTGACCATCAGAGGGCAGCACACTACTTACCATGCTGAGTAGAATTCGCGTCTCCATCTGTTGATGACTTGACATTGTAAAGGGAGATGGTGCCACTTGCCGCCCCTCCTACCATAAGTCTGGCTGGCTTTCCGTTGGCAGCAGGTATGAATCTGGGACGTGCAAAGGTCAAATCAATGCAATTTCACTCGATCTCATCTTTTCTGCTTTACTTGTAACTTAATTAATGACCATCGAACTTTAGCAGATCAGGTATAGAAGTAATATCATGTTTGAGATTCTGTACAACTATCCCCTTTACAATCAGAATATTGATATCCAATTTATCATATGTTCTTTTGTTGTTGTTTTATTAACCTTTTTTTTAGGAGGATGGGGGACCTTCTTTGGGAAGAAAAATACCAATCAAACAAAACATGAATTAGACGTAAGCAGCCTAACACATGAAAATATCATATAGAAAAATGCATTTTTTTTTCAGCACAGACACAATTCAACTTTCTTCCATTGGAGCAAAGAATTCCTAAAGGGTCCAGTTAGCTCTGCTCGTTCAGTCAAAGAATTCAGACGATTTATTATTTAAAAAAAAAAGATACTACGTACAGATTGTCAAAAGAGATGAATGTATCACGCATGAGCATCCCAATCTCTTAAAGACTTCAGGTTTAAAGAGAAAAGAGCGCGCGCGCGCGCACACACACACACACACACACACACAAACAAACAGGCACTCAAACAAACAAACAAATTACACTGCAAAAAGTCTGGTGCTAAATAGAAACTCTAATCTGGTGTTAATTTCCGGTGCTCATTTATGGTGTTAGATTAATACCTTTCGCGGTGTCATTAAAAAATATATTTTTGTTTTAATAGTTTCTTAGTTACTATTCTTCTTGTTGATTTTTAACTTCAACAAAAGATGATCAAGCATTTTCCGATAAAGTGATTTAATTTTGAAAAGAAGGTGTGAACACATTTACACCACAGTCACACCAGTTAGTGTGGTCCCCTATTGAAGCTGGACGGGTGTTATATCATTGACAATAACACAAGCAATATCAAATCAACACCATGCAGTGTCATTGTTGAATTTACATCATTGTCAAAATATCTCCAGCTGCAGTGTCAATTTAACACCACGAAGTACCAGGTGAACACTTTTCAACACCATCACAACCAAGACAACATACTAGTATTACTTTCTTCACCTGTAGGTGTAGTCATCTTTTGATACTTGATCGGTTTTAGATTTAACATCCATGGTGTTAATTCTAACACCGATGCTTTTGCAGTTTAACGAGGAACTTACTCGATATCCTTGGGATCCAGATCCCCGAGTCGGCGCTCCCTGAAGAGTTTTTCGAAGGTCCGATTCGTCCAGCCGTGCTTGTTGAGGGATTCAAAGCTGGCCTGCCCGTTCTCATTTACCTTGTAAATAGCGATCACCGAGGCGCGGTCGACCCCGACAAAGAGCACGGTCTCTCCGCCGATCGTACCGACCTCGATGGTCTCACATTCCGGTCCCTGTCGAGAATTCGCAAATGCACCTTCGTTACCAACTTCAGCAGCAACAACAGTAATATGGTAAGACGAGCATTTACAGATATAGTAATAATAACAGTTTTCATGATAATCAGTCAAAATCATGTCATGGGAATCGAGATAATAAATGCTATTCACGTTTTCTCTGTTTTTTGGCAATCATGATAATGACGACGACGACGATGATGATGATAATAATAATGATAATATTAATAATAATAATAATAATAATAATAATGATCGATAATAACAATAATAAGCAGAATACGAATAACGATAATAATGATATCAATAATAACAACAAAAATACTAATAACATTCTTGTTTTAACACCTCTCCACATTTTTATTATATTACAACATCTTTATAGTGTGGATTTCTTTTTTAAATAATTGCATACATAGCTGCATTTATTTTATCAATGATCCTTAGGGGTAGAATTTGTTGATCTGAATGCCTACAGGCAATAGTAGATGTGTTTACTTTTGTATGCCCTGACCCACATGTTGCCAGCATCTTCACCTATCATTCTTTTTTTTTGTTACATATATTGTGCAGAGTATGCTTTAGTTAGTATGCTCACTCTAGCTTTTGTCTTATGTTTGCATTGTTTATGATATGTGTTTGCTCTTCATCTGGTCGAATGAATAAATCAATAAACACATGAATAGGTAGATACTCGAGTAGATAGATAGATGGTCGAATAAATAAATCAATAAACGCATCAATAGTTAGATAGGTAGATAGATAGATAAATAGATGAATAAATGAATAGATATATAGATAGATAAATAGATAGATAAATAAATGAATAAATACATGAATGAATGAATGAATGAATAAATAGATAAATAAATAAATAAATAAATAAATAAATAAATAAATAAATAAATAAATAAATAGATAAATGAATAAATGATCTATTCCAAATCAAAGGAGACATTCTCGCAAACATTTCATATTTTGAGGGCCGCATAAGGCT
>NW_027273848.1:0-2500 GCF_040938485.1 Diadema antillarum | reverse complement strand
TATGTTTATATACAATAATTATTTGCAGGCCGGTTATGTCCATTTTGATTTCCCCCCTTTGTATTGTTAATTATGTATATTTATAGGATCTATATTTTTGCATTATGTTTTTATCATTATGTATATTTTCCCGTGTTTTCTACAATATTGGATGTGAAATAGTTATGATTATGTTGGGTGGATTTAATGCAATTCATTGGTAGTGAATTTCGGTAGATTCGTATAATTGAACGAATGATTAGAGTTATTTTGTGTGTGTGTGTGTGTGTGTGTGTGTTTCTTAGGTTAAATGTATGCTGATATAAGTTCATTTTAGTGTTTTTTTTCTTTTCGTCCTGAAACAGCTGTTCATGTATCATGTTTGTGTGTAAATGTACTTGTATACATGTATATATTTGTGTAACTGTCAATTGTGGTGTGATGGACCGGGTCCACTGTATTTCTTTCCTTGTACTTACCTGCCTGTGGGCAGGTAGTATCCTAGGAATATTCATTGAAATATATAAACGGCATAAAATAAACAAATACATTTCCAAACGATATAAAGTGGTCACACACACATCAAGTATTTAAATAGCTGCCGGTCTTCCTCAGGGCTCTGTTTTCGTTACAAAATCCATGGAACATGAACAACAACAGTAACAACACCAACAATAAGAGAACAATTTGTTTAAAAATAAATAATCGCGGCAGATTAACAACGGGTCACGTGATACAGTGAAATATAAAAATGAAGTGAACGCACATGTACAAGAATCTGGAAATACGATAAAACAAAAATAACATCTAGAAAGAAGAGAGGAAATGATTCAATATCACGTATGCAGCTGCCACTCATCCTGCTGTGGAAATGAGGGTGTCTTATGAACAGGGGTCCCCTTAGTTGTCAGTGCAATGCTTTTAATTGCCCTCGACATATTTTAGAATCCGTTCATTCAATCGTGCAACATCTGCTCCTTACAGGGATAAAATGTTTGCTTCCTTTCAATATTGTGGCCCAAGCGCATGTACTTTAGAGAAGAGATGGGAGAGGAGAGGTGATGAGATACTCCAACAGTGGGTGCTCGTCAATTGATCAGGGACAGGGAATAAGCAACCCCTTTATGTGTGTTTAAGGTAGTATTTAAATGATGCTATGCTATCTATAAAGTGGGCAGGTTCGGGGAGCTTATTCCAGTTTTCTGAGCCTGCATAAACAAAGGATTTTTGATAAAAGGCTGTACGACACTTTCGGAGTCTTGAAAGGAGTTACTCTTGACGACACTTCGTCGACAAATGAGAATTTCTCATAAAGTATAAACATGAGACAGTTTATATACACATTCCGCAGGAGGACCTGTGAAAAAAATCTGGTGTAACTGAGGTCAATCAAGTTTTCTAAAGACCTCCTCAGAGCTGGTTTCCCATGAACAATTCGCTATTCCACTGTCTGTGTTCTGTTTTTGTTCTTGTTGTTGCTCTTCTTTGCTCTGTGTGTGAGTGTGTGTGGGTGTGCGTGTGTGTGTGCGTTTTGTGTGTGGATGTCTGTCTGTGGTCGTGTACTAACGTTGAAGTCGAATCGGGCACCAGTACGGCGCCGGAGTGGCCAGAAGAGAAGCTGACGAATCGGACCACGAGGATATGAAACTTTCGTTGTCTGTGTTCTGGTTTTTTTTTTTTTTTTTTTGTTCTTGTTGTTGCTGTTCTTTGCTGTGTGTGTGTGTGTGTGTGTGTGTGTGTGCATGTGCGTGCGTGCGTTGTGTGTGTGGATGTCTGTCTGTGTTCGTGTGGGAACGTTGAAGTCGAATCGGGCACCATTACGGCACCGGAGTGGCCAGAAGAGAAAGTGTAGTGTCCCCGAAAGGACAACGGTGCTTGGGTGCTTGCACCGTTAGCTCCCCCGGAGTTCCGGCGGACAGACGGTCAACGTCCCGCTGAAAAGCCGACGGGGTGGAAGAGAGTGCACGAAGAGGCGAGCTCCCATCTGTTGTCCCTCAGCTCCCTACCCGGAGTTGTGGCTCATAGCGTTCTCTCGATTGCTTGCGATGAATCGGACCACGAGGAGATGAAACTCTGCAGTCTGTGTTCTGTCTTTGTTCTTTTTGTTGCTCTTCTTTGCTCTGTGTGTGTGTGTGTGTGTGTGTGTGTGTGTGTGTGCGTTGTATGTGTGTCTCTGGCTGTTGCCTTGCAGTCTTGTGGGAATAAATTAAAGTCGAATCGGGCACCATCCCGGCACCGGAGTGGCCAGAAAAGAAACATGTATTAAAGTTCGGGCTGCCGAAAAGACGCGGTGTTGTACAGGAAGCTCCCCCGGAGTTCCGGCAGGCGAGGCAGCACCGTTCCGCTGGAAAGCCCACGTCCTGAAAACAGCCCACGAGGAGACGAAGGGAAGGCGTCGACGCTTGGCATGTCCGTGTGTGACCGGAGATGCGTCGGGCGTGTCCCCTAGCAATCAGTTGGTCAGGTCAGGACTCGACCAGCTTTCCTCCTGCTGAAAGAAAAGAAAAAAAAATATGTCAAA
>NW_027273847.1:0-11232 GCF_040938485.1 Diadema antillarum | reverse complement strand
TGATTTTGACTGGTTTCAACTGGCTTTAACTAGTTTCAAATGGTCTCAACTGGTTTCACGTATTCTTGACTAGTTTCAAATGGTTTTAACTCGTTTCAACTGGTTTCAACTTTTTTTGAACTGGTCTCAACTGGTTAGAACTGGTTTCCACCGGTATGGACTAGTTTCAACTGATCTCAAGTCATTTCAAGTGGTCTCAACTAGTTTCAACTGGTTTGATCTGTTCTCAACTGGTTTTAACTGGTTTCAACTGGTTTGAACTGGTCTCAACTGGTTTTAGCTGGTTTCAACTGCTTTGAACTGGTCTCAACTGGTTTTAACTGGTTTTAACTGGTTCAATGTATCTCAACTGGGTTCAACTAGTCTCAACTGGTTTTCACTGGTTTCAAGTACGTAGTTTCAACTGATCTCAAGTGGTTTCATTTGGTTTCAACTGGTTTTAACAGGTTTTCACTGGTTTTCAACTGGTCTCTGTTTCTAACTAACTGATTTCAAATAGGTTAAACTTTTTTCAACTGGTTTCAACTGGTTTTAACTAGTTTCAAATAATTTTAACAGGTTTCGACTGATCTAAACTGGTTTCAACTGATTTTGACTGATTTTAAATGGTTTCAACTGGTTTTAACTAATTTCAAATGGTCTCAACTTGTTTCAACTATTCTTGACTAGTTTCAACTGGTTTTAACTCGTTTCAACTGGTTCCAACTTTTTTTGAACTGGTCTCAACTGGTTAGAACTGGTCTCAACCGGTATGGTCTAGTTTCAACTGATCTCAAGTTATTTCAACTGGTCTCAACTGGTTTCAACTGGTTTGATCTGTTCTCAACTGGTTTTAACTGGTTTCAACTGGTTTGAACTGGTCTCAACTGGTTTTAGCTGGTTTCAACTGCTTTGAACTGGTCTCAACTCGTTTTAACTGGTTCAATGTATCTCAACCGGGTTCAACTAGTCTCAACTGGCTCTCACTGGTTTCAAGTACGTAGTTTCAACTGATCTCAAGTGGTTTCATTTGGTTTCAACTGGTTTCAACTTGTTTGAAATGTCTAAACTGGTTTTAACAGGTTTTCACTGGTTTTCAACTGGTTTCAAATGGTCTCAACTGGTTTCAACTGTTCTTGACTAGTTTCAACTGGTTTTAACTCGTTTCAACTGGTTTCGGCTTTTTTTGAACTGTTCTCAACTGGTTAGAACTGGTCTCAACCGGTATGGACTAGTTTTAACTGATCTCAAGTTATTTCAACTGGTCTCAACTGGTTTCAACTGGTTTGATCTGGTCGCAACTGGTTTTAACTGGTTTCAAGTGGTTTTAACTAGTTTCAAGTAGTTTCAACATGTTTCAACTGATCTCATCTGGTTTCAACTGATTTTAACTGGTTTCAACTGGTTTTACTAGTTTCAAATGGTCTCAACTGGTCTCAACTGTTCTTGACTAGTTTCAACTGGTTTTAAATCGTTTCAACTGGTTTCAACTTTTTTTGAACTGGTCTCAACTGGTTAGAACTGGTCTCAACCGGTATGGACTAGTTTGAACTGATCTCAACTTATTTCAACTGGTCTCAACTGGTTTCAACTGGTTTGATCCGTTCTCAACTGGTTTTAACTGGTTTGAACTGGTTTGAACTGGTTTTAGCTGGTTTCAACTGCTTTGAACTGGTCTCAACTGGTTTTATCTGGTTTTAACTGGTTCAATGTATCTCAACTGGGTTCAACTAGTCTCAACTGGTTTTCACTGGTTTCAAGTACGTAGTTTCAACTGATTTCAAGTGGTTTCAACTTGTTTGAAATGTCTAAACTGGTTTTAACAGGTTTTCACTGGTTTTCAACTGGTCTCTGTTTCTAACTAACTGATTTCAAGTAGGTTTAACTTTTTTCAACTGGTTTACACTGGTTTTAACTAGTTTCAAGTAATTTTAATAGGTTTCGATTGATCTAAACTGGTTTCAACTGATTTTGACTGGTTTCAATTGGTTTTAACTAGTTTCAAATGGTCTCAACTGGTTTCACGTATTCTTGACTAGTTTCAAATGGTTTTAACTCGTTTCAACTGGTTTCAACTTTTTTTGAACTGGTCTCAACTGGTTAGAACTGGTTTCCACGGTATGGACTAGTTTCAACTGATCTCAAGTCATTTCAACTGGTCTCAACTAGTTTCAACTGGTTTGATCTGTTCTCAACTGGTTTTACTGGTTTCAACTGGTTTGAACTGGTCTCAACTGGTTTTAGCTAGTTTCAACTGCTTTGAACTGGTCTCAACTGGTTTTAACTGGTTTTAACTGGTTCAATGTATCTCAACTGGGTTCAACTAGTCTCAACTGGTTTTCACTGGTTTCAAGTACGTAGTTTCAACTGATCTCAAGTGGTTTCATTTGGTTTCAACTGGTTTTAACAGGTTTTCACTGGTTTTCAACTGGTCTCTGTTTCTAACTAACTGATTTCAAATAGGTTTAACTTTTTTCAACTGGTTTCAACTTGTTTTAACTAGTTTCAAATAATTTTAACAGGTTTCGACTGATCTAAACTGGTTTCAACTGATTTTGACTGGTTTCAACTGGTTTCAACTGGTTTTAACTAGTTTCAAATGGTCTCAGCTTGTTTCAACTATTCTTGACTAGTTTCAACTGGTTTTAACTCGTTTCAACTGGTTCCAACTTTTTTTGAACTGGTCTCAACTGGTTAGAACTGGTCTCAACCGGTATGGTCTAGTTTCAACTGATCTCAAGTTATTTCAACTGGTCTCAACTGGTTTCAACTGGTTTGATCTGTTCTCAACTGGTTTTAACTGGTTTCAACTGGTTTGAACTGGTCTCAACTGGTTTTAGCTGGTTTCAACTGCTTTGAACTGGTCTCAACTCGTTTTAACTGGTTCAATGTATCTCAACCGGGTTCAACTAGTCTCAACTGGTTTTCACTGGTTTCAAGTACGTAGTTTCAACTGATCTCAAGTGGTTTCATTTGGTTTCAACTGGTTTTAACTTGTTTGAAATGTCTAAACTGGTTTTAACAGGTTTTCACTGGCTTTCAACTGGTTTCAAATGGTCTCAACTGGTTTCAACTGTTCTTGACTAGTTTCAACTGGTTTTAACTCGTTTCAACTGGTTTCGGGTTTTTTTGAACTGTTCTCAACTGGTTAGAACTGGTCTCAACCGGTATGGACTAGTTTTAACTGATCTCAAGTTATTTCAACTGGTCTCAACTGGTTTCAACTGGTTTGATCTGGTCTCAACTGGTTTTAACTGGTTTCAAGTGGTTTTAACTAGTTTCAAGTAGTTTCAACATGTTTCAAATGGTCTCAACTGGTTTCAACTGTTCTTGACTAGTTTCAACTGGTTTTAAATCGTTTCAACTGGTTTCAACTTTTTTTGAACTGGTCTCAACTGGTTAGAACTGGTCTCAACCGGTATGGACTAGTTTGAACTGATCTCAACTTATTTCAACTGGTCTCAACTGGTTTCAACTGGTTTGATCTGTTCTCAACTGGTTTTAACTGGTTTGAACTGGTTTCAACTGGTTTTAGCTGGTTTCAACTGCTTTGAACTGGTCTCAACTGGTTTTATCTGGTTTTAACTGGTTCAATGTATCTCAACTGGGTTCAACTAGTCTCAACTGGTTTTCACTGGTTTCAAGTACGTAGTTTCAACTGATTTCAAGTGGTTTCAACTTGTTTGAAATGTCTAAACTGGTTTTAACAGGTTTTCACTGGTTTTCAACTGGTCTCTGTTTCTAACTAACTGATTTCAAGTAGGTTTAACTTTTTTCAACTGGTTTACACTGGTTTTAACTAGTTTCAAGTAATTTTAACAGGTTTCGATTGATCTAAACTGGTTTCAACTGATTTTGACTGGTTTCAACTGGTTTTAACTAGTTTCAAATGGTCTCAACTGGTTTCACGTATTCTTGACTAGTTTCAAATGGTTTTAACTCGTTTCAACTGGTTTCAACTTTTTTTGAACTGGTCTCAACTGGTTAGAACTGGTTTCCACCGGTATGGACTAGTTTCAACTGATCTCAAGTCATTTCAACTGGTCTCAACTAGTTTCAACTGGTTTGATCTGTTCTCAACTGGTTTTACTGGTTTCAACTGGTTTGAACTGGTCTCAACTGGTTTTAGCTAGTTTCAACTGCTTTGAACTGGTCTCAACTGGTTTTAACTGGTTTTAACTGGTTCAATGTATCTCAACTGGGTTCAACTAGTCTCAACTGGTTTTCACTGGTTTCAAGTACGTAGTTTCAACTGATCTCAAGTGGTTTCATTTGGTTTCAACTGGTTTTAACAGGTTTTCACTGGTTTTCAACTGGTCTCTGTTTCTAACTAACTGATTTCAAATAGGTTTAACTTTTTTCAACTGGTTTCAACTTGTTTTAACTAGTTTCAAATAATTTTAACAGGTTTCGACTGATCTAAACTGGTTTCAACTGATTTTGACTGGTTTCAACTGGTTTCAACTGGTTTTAACTAGTTTCAAATGGTCTCAGCTTGTTTCAACTATTCTTGACTAGTTTCAACTGGTTTTAACTCGTTTCAACTGGTTCCAACTTTTTTTGAACTGGTCTCAACTGGTTAGAACTGGTCTCAACCGGTATGGTCTAGTTTCAACTGATCTCAAGTTATTTCAACTGGTCTCAACTGGTTTCAACTGGTTTGATCTGTTCTCAACTGGTTTTAACTGGTTTCAACTGGTTTGAACTGGTCTCAACTGGTTTTAGCTGGTTTCAACTGCTTTGAACTGGTCTCAACTCGTTTTAACTGGTTCAATGTATCTCAACCGGGTTCAACTAGTCTCAACTGGTTTTCACTGGTTTCAAGTACGTAGTTTCAACTGATCTCAAGTGGTTTCATTTGGTTTCAACTGGTTTCAACTTGTTTGAAATGTCTAAACTGGTTTTAACAGGTTTTCACTGGTTTTCAACTGGTCTCTGTTTCTAACTAACTGGTTTCAAGTAGTTTTAACTTTTTTCAACTGGTTTCAACTGGTTTTAACTAGTTTCAAGTAATTTTAACAGGTTTCGACTGATCTAAACTGGTTTCAACTGATTTTGACTGGTTTCAACTGGTTTTAACTGATTTTAACTAGTTTCCACTGGTCTCATCTGGTTTCAACTGTTCTCGATTTTTTTCAACTTTTTTTACACGGTTTAAACTGGTCTCAACTGGTTTTAACTAGTTTCAACTTCTTTCCTTGATATTCATCTTTGCATTCATCCAGGTTTGATTTATCTTTTTTTTTCAATTTGCATTTCTTTATAGTAATTGCTTTCATCATTTCTTTTCAAACTTATCCATCTCTCCCTTGCTTTCCTTTATAATACAAGTTTCTCTTCTTCCCTTCCATTGTCTTTTAATGAACGCTGTATTTTGTAAACCTTTTGTTTTTGTGGGTTGAACTTTTTGAATACTTGAGATCAGTTGAAACTAGTTGACACCAGTTGAACCCAGTTAAAACCAGTTTAACTAGATGAAACCAGTTAAAACCAGTTGAGATCAGTTCAATTCAGTTGAAACCAGATGAAACCACTTAAAACCAGTTGAGACTAGTTCAAACCAGTTGAAACCAGTTGAGAAATTAGTGTGCGTAATGAGTCTCGGCATTATAACGGTGATGAAATCAAATTAGTCCATACTGAAAGTTTCATTGAATTCCCAGTAAATTGGGTATTTGGCAGTAACAACGCAAAGTAAAGAAACATCGGGCAGTATATTCGATGTCTTGTACAAGGAGAGAAAATTCCTTGTATTTGTTATGTCGATTTTTGTTACTCGCTAGAAATCCGGGGAAGGTTCGACGAAATAAAGAATCTGTTATTGGGGAAATCGTACATTACATTGCCAACGTGATTGAAACCATTTCCAAAGTAAAACCGTCAAATTTTCGTGCAAGGGAAACGAAATCATTGGTTTTCAAAAAAACAGGATGTTATGAATTCAAGTGAATGATAAATGACCAATTTAAGATGCTTGATAGTCTAGTTACTCGCAGCTTGCCACAAGTACCAAAGTATTTAAAAGTAACAGAACGAATGAAATGCCTTTTTCCTTCTAACTCTTTAATTGCGCGTCCTATGGTTTCTTATTTTGCGTCATTTGCGTCATTAGTAAATGACGCAATGTATTGAAAATTATTCGTAACAAAGCCGTCAATTTTGTCAATCTGATTACAAAGCTATTTTGTTCAAAAGAAACAAAACTTTCATTTCTTATTATGACGGAATTGAGAAGTTTAAAAGAAACTTGAAGAAACTTCCGGAACTTCAAGAAAGAGTATGTTACGGAATTAAGTGACTGATAAATGACCGTTTTAAGATGCTTGATAGTCTAATTACTGGCAGTTCAAAACAAGTAACAAAGTATTTGAAAGCAGCAGAAGGAATAAAATGTCTTTTTTCTTCTTGATCTTTAATCTCGTGTGCTATGGTTTCTTATCTTTGCGTCATTACTACAAATGACGCAATGTATTGAAAATGATTTGTAACAAACCCGTCAATTTTGTCAATCTGATTCCAAAGCTATTTTGTTCGTTATTGGTTAAATCGTACCATTACATTGCAAACGGGTGGGAGTTCGTTTACAACGTAAAACCGTCAAATTTTCCTGCAAGGTTAAACGAAATCATTGGTTTTCAAGAAACAGTATGTAATGAGACCAAGTCACTGATAAATGACCAATTTAGGATGCTTGATAGTCTAATCATTTGAAGTTTGAAACAAGTACCAAAGTATTTGAAAGTAGCAGAAGGAATGAAATGTCTTTTTCTTCTTAATCTTTAATCGCTTGTCTTTGCGTCATTACTACTAATGACGCAATGTATTGAAAATGATTTCTAATAAACCCGTCAATTTTGTCAATCTGATTACAAAGCTATTTTGTTCAAAAGAAACAAAAACTTTCATTTCTTGTTATGGCGGAAATCAGAAATTTTAAAAAAAAATTAAGAAACTTAGGGAACTTCAAGAAAGAGTATGTTATGAAATCAAATGACTGATAAATGACCAATTTAAGATGCTTGATAGTCTAATTAATTGCAGTTTGAAACGAGTACCAAACTACTTGAGAGTAGAAGAATGAATAAAATGTCTTTTTTCTTGTGATCTTTAATCGCGTGTGCTATGGTTTCTTATTTTTGTGTCATTACTACTAATGACGCAATGTATTGAAAATGATTTGTAACACACCCGTCAATTTTGTCAATCTGATTGCAAAGCTATTTTGTTCAAAAGAAACAAAACTTTCATTTTTTATTATGACGGAATTCAGAAGTTTAAAATAAACTTGAATTTCAAAAAAGAGTGTGTTATGAAATCAAGTGACTGACAACTGAGCAATTTAAGATGCTTGACAGTCTAATTACTTTAATTTGAAACAAGTACCAAAGTATTTGAAAATAGCAGAATGAATAAAATGTCTTTTTTCTTCTTGACCTTTAATGGCGTGTGCTATGGTTTCTTATCTTTGCGACATTACTACTAATGTACGAGGCAATGTATTGAAAACGATTTGTAAGAAACCCGTCAATTTTGTCAATCTGGTTCCAAAGCTATTTTGTTCGTTATTGGTTAAATCGTACATTACATTGCAAACGGGTGGGAGTTCGTTTGCAACGTAAAACCATCAAATATTCGTGCAAGGTAAGCAAATCATTGGTTTTCAAGAAAGAGTATGTTATGAAATCAAGTGACTGATTAATGACCAATTTAAGATGCTTGATAGTCTAATCATTTTCAGTTTGAAACAAGTACCAAACTATTTGAAAGTAGCAGAAGGAATGAAATGTCTTTTTTCTTCTTAATATTTAATCGCGAGTGCTATGGTTTCTTATATTTGCGTCATTACTACTAATGACGCAATGTATTGAAAATGATTTTTAACAAACCCGTCAATATTGTCAAACTAATTAGAAAGCTATTTTGTTCAAAAGAAACAAAATTGTCATTTCTTATAATGACGTAATTCAGAAGTTGAAAAGAAACTAAGAAACTTCAGGAACTTCAAGAAAGCGTATGTTAGGAAATCAAGTGACACAATGTATTGAAATGTAATGTATCAGTATAAATGACCAGTATAAATCGGTATAAATATATAGCTTGGGATGTTAACAACGTCATCTGACCACTCACATAGTGGCCCAGGCCGTAAGGGCCTGACAGTTAAAGTGACAATATAGGTTTTCTTGCACTTTACAAACGTTATGATATATCAAATGCTACATATCCTTGTATTTTCGTTATTTTGAGACATTGAAACGGCCTGGGCCATATTGGGGTGGGTATAAATGTGTAGCTTAAAATGATACCAACCTCATCTGACCACTCACATAGTGGCCCAGTCTGTAGGAGCCTGACAGTTAAAGTGGCAATGTAGGTGCTTCTTGCCATTTACAAAGGTCGCATATATAAAATGCTACATAACTTTGTAATGCCTTTATTTAAAAAAAGAAATACTAAAACGGCCTAGCCACATTTGCGTCTTTATAACTGTGTAGCTTTTACAAAGATCGCATATAAAATGATATATACATAACCTTATACTGCCTTTATTTCAAACAAACACTGAAACGGCCTGGGCCACATTGGGGTCGCTGTAAATGTGTAGCGTAGGATGTTAGCAACCTCATCTGACCACTCACATAGTGGCCCAGGCTGTAAAAGGGCCTGACAGTTAAAGTGACAATGTAGGTGTTTCCTGCCATTTACAAACGTTATATATAGAATGCTACATATCCTTGTATTTTCGTTATTTTCAGACATCGAAACGGCGTGGGCCACACTGGGGTCGGTATAAATGTGTAGCTTAGGAGGTTAGCAACCTCATCTGACCACTCACATAGTGGCCCAGGCCTTAGGGGCCTGACATTTAAAGTGGGGGTGGGGTAAGCAATTTGAACTGGTTTTCATCTGGTTTCAACTGATTTTAACTGGTTTCAACTGGATTTAACTAGTTTCAAATGGTCTCAACTGGTTTCAACTGTTCTTGACTAGTTTCAACTGGTTTTAAATCGTTTCAACTGGTTTCAACTTTTTTTGAACTGGTCTCAACTGGTTAGAACTGGTCTCAACCGGTATGGACTAGTTTGAACTGATCTCAACTTATTTCAACTGGTCTCAACTGGTTTCAAGTGGTTTGATCCGTTCTCAACTGGTTTTAACTGGTTCCAACTGGTTTGAACTGGTCTCAACTGGTTTTAGCTGGTTTCAACTCCTTTGAACTGCTCTCAACTGGTTTTATCTGGTTTTAACTGGTTCAATGTATCTCAACTGGGTTCAACTAGTCTCAACTGGTTTTCACTGGTTTCTAGTACGTAATTTCAACTGATTTCAAGTGGTTTCAACTTGTTTGAAATGTCTAAACTGGTTTTAACAGGTTTTCACTGGTTTTCAACTGGTCTCTGTTTCTAACTAACTGATTTCAAGTAGGTTTAACTTTTTTCAACTGGTTTACACTGGTTTTAACTAGTTTCAAGTAATTTTAACAGGTTTCGATTGATCTAAACTGGTTTCAACTGATTTTGACTGGTTTCAACTGGCTTTAACTAGTTTCAAATGGTCTCAACTGGTTTCACGTATTCTTGACTAGTTTCAAATGGTTTTAACTCGTTTCAACTGGTTTCAACTTTTTTTGAACTGGTCTCAACTGGTTAGAACTGGTTTCCACCGGTATGGACTAGTTTCAACTGATCTCAAGTCATTTCAACTGGTGTCAACTAGTTTCAACTGGTTTGATCTGTTCTCAACTGGTTTTAACTGGTTTCAACTGGTTTGAACTGGTCTCAACTGGTTTTAGCTGGTTTCAACTGCTTTGAACTGGTCTCAACTGGTTTTAACTGGTTTTAACTGGTTCAATGTATCTCAACTGGGTTCAACTAGTCTCAACTGGTTTTCACTGGTTTCAAGTACGTAGTTTCAACTGATCTCAAGTGGTTTCATTTGGTATTCTCATTTCGTTATTTTGAGACATTGAAACGGCCTGGGCCATATTGGGGTGGGTATAAATGTGTAGCTTAAAATGATACCAACCTCATCTGACCACTCACATAGTGGCCCAGTCTGTAGGAGCCTGACAGTTAAAGTGGCAATGTAGGTGCTTCTTGCCATTTACAAAGGTCGCATATATAAAATGCTACATAACTTTGTAATGCCTTTATTTAAAAAAAGAAATACTAAAACGGCCTAGCCACATTTGCGTCTTTATAACTGTGTAGCTTTTACAAAGATCGCATATAAAATGATATATACATAACCTTATACTGCCTTTATTTCAAACAAACACTGAAACGGCCTGGGCCACATTGGGGTCGCTGTAAATGTGTAGCGTAGGATGTTAGCAACCTCATCTGACCACTCACATAGTGGCCCAGGCTGTAAAAGGGCCTGACAGTTAAAGTGACAATGTAGGTGTTTCCTGCCATTTACAAACGTTATATATAGAATGCTACATATCCTTGTATTTTCGTTATTTTCAGACATCGAAACGGCGTGGGCCACACTGGGGTCGGTATAAATGTGTAGCTTAGGAGGTTAGCAACCTCATCTGACCACTCACATAGTGGCCCAGGCCTTAGGGGCCTGACATTTAAAGTGGGGGTGGGGTAAGCAATTTGAACTGGTTTTAACTGGTCTCTATTTGTAACTGGTTTCAACTGGTTTTAAGTAGTAGTTTCAACATGTTTCAAATGGTCTCAACTGGTTTCAACTGTTCTTGACTAGTTTCACCTGGTTTCAGCTTTTTTTGAGCTGGTCTCAACTGGTTAGAACTGGTCTCAACCGGTATGGACTAGTTTTAACTGATCTCAAGTTATTTCAACTGGTCTCAACTGGTTTCAACTGGTTTCAAGCGGTTTTAACTAGTTTCAAGTAGTTTCAACATGTTTCAACTGATCTCATCTGGTTTCAACTGATTTTAATTGGTTTCAACTGGATTTAACTAGTTTCAAATGGTCTCAACTGGTTTCAACTGTTCTTGACTAGTTTCAACTGGTTTTAAATCGTTTCAACTGGTTTCAACTTTTTTTGAACTGGTCTCAACTGGTTAGAACTGGTCTCAACCGGTATGGACTAGTTTGAACTGATCTCAACTTATTTCAACTGGTCTCAACTGGTTTCAAGTGGTTTGATCCGTTCTCAACTGGTTTTAACTGGTTCCAACTGGTTTGAACTGGTCTCAACTGGTTTTAGCTGGTTTCAACTCCTTTGAACTGCTCTCAACTGGTTTTATCTGGTTTTAACTGGTTCAATGTATCTCAA
>NW_027273846.1:0-18790 GCF_040938485.1 Diadema antillarum | reverse complement strand
CTTCTGCTCTACAAGAATATGTCAGAGTCCACATTGACATTCCACGTCCTGGGAAAAGGCCCCAACGATACGCTCCTCAATGTAAGCAATCACAAATGTTGTAGTGGCCATGATTATTAAGAGCTGGTCATGTGAACTATGGACTTAAAATGCCCTCTCTTATCCTGGTGAGAAATAAAAGCTTTTGACAGTGTTATGGTATTGACTTTTTTTGTGAAGGTTATTGAGCATATTTCTTCCCAGCGAGGAACACGGCCTGCATTTTTAGACAATAGATATTGCTGGTTTCACATTACCTAGTACAGCATTAAGTCATACTCCGTGATTAACTATAGATTCTTCATTATGTGAGTGGTAAAGTGCTTTGAAAATTAATGCATAAAGTAGTTTGTAGCTATTCTTAATAAAGACATGAATTGAGATTTGTGAATACTAATCTTGTAGAATTTGTATAATCTGCAAAGCTGTTCTGTCATGTTGGTCCTGTCTCAGGTCACATTTAATGTCACAGTGGACACAAGGGAGAACAAAGGCTTGGACCTCAAACTGTTAAACTTGGGCAATGAAACAAGTGAGAAGGAAACAGAGGTGAAAGAAGAGGATTCTGAATTTCCTTTCAACTTTGATGACATTTCAGAAGAAAGACAGTAAGTACAAATGCTTCATTTTATGTACAGGTGCCATTGTAAAATCTGAAGGTTATGTGTGTTCTATTTTAATCACATTTTCATCTACTGCAGTACCTTTCTGTTTTATTCAGTTTTATTCCTTGTATAGTAAGTTTGATCCTGGGATAGTTTCTCCTTTTGATGATTCTTTTTTTTAATATGAATCAAATCAATAAGTAGTTAGGAAAAAAAACCCCACTTTATTAGTATTCCAAAACAAGCAAAGAGAAGTCTTTGTCACATCTTCAACTGAAATAGACACTGTTGGCTAATTAGCAAAGGATGAACATTTTGCTGCTTATATACATGTACCTGTAGGTCAAAGCATCAGCCATAATCTCAATGATAGATGTATCACATATCAGCTAATGTCACATGATTGATTAATTGACAGAGCCCCCAGAGTTTCCCGAGTGCGAGACAAGGAGGTGGGTGTGTCCTATGAACCAAAAGAGGAGGAGCTCACAGAGGAGGTTGCTAAGCAGCTAGAAGAACTTAAACAACAGCTGGAAGATGGTATGGCTTTATAGTGGAGTACTGGTTGGTATGGGAGCATCATAGCTGTACTCGGTGAATGTAATTGATCTCATTATCTTGGTGGGGCATTGCAAGATTTTTTTCATACAATCCATGTCCAACTAGTCCCAGCAGTTATGCCACAGTTCAGTTTTGCAAGGAAAAATGTAATGATATAATTATTGAATGCACAAATCCCCACTTGTCATATTCATCCGCAAAACAAAACAAAATCAAATAAAAAACACAGGTATCATTAAACATGACTGTGGTTATTAAAGCGGCCTCAGTTGGACAGTGGGTCCATGAAGTGTTTTGATTGAGACTTTTGACAAGTGACTTCAGTGAATGAGGTGTATTTATTTGCCACCCAAGGATGTGAGTCATATTTTGAAGGAAAAATGTGCATTGTTGACATCAGATCAATCAATTCTCTGAATTGTGAAAGTATGTAAGTAAAATTTGTAAGTGCTGTGTCACTTCTTTTTAATATGCCACATCCTTTTTTGAATGATTTATTCTGCATGCATATTGTATCATGAATGAGCTATACCCATAAAGCTTTTATTACTGTTGCTTTTTTGATATTTTGATATCCAGGTGACCTAACCCAGAAAGGTCATGACCGGCTACGATCCCAGATCTTAGCCCACTACATGCTGTCCCCAGAATACACCAAGCGACGCCGTGAGGTAGCTCTTGGTCTTCATGCCAGAGGGGACCAGCAACCCCTGCAAAATGCAAAGCAGCAATTTAAGGAGACTGACTTTGAAGGGCAGATGCCAGCAGGAGGGTTACCCGGCCAGGGACAAGAGCAATTTCGTCAGCCACAAGTCGTAGTTGACAACCAACTACAACAGCAGAAGATGTGGCCAAATGTTCAAGGATATCAAGGACAAGGACAAATTAATGGTCAAGGGCTAGGACAAGGTGGTAATTTCATGGGACAAGGGCAGAACCAAGGATTTATGCTTGGCAATCAGGGACAAGGACAAGTTGTTTATCAACCAGGTCAGTTGGGAAGGAACAATTTGCCTGGACAAGAGCCACAACAGCAGTTAGGACCTTACCAGGTCAATCAACAACCTAACTTTGGACAACAGCCTAGACAACAGCCTGGCCAACAGCCTGGCCAACAGCCTGGACAACAGCCAGTGGGACAGGTGCATGGAGATGTTGGTATGCCACTTGAAGGTGGACAGCAATTGAAGCAGGTTCCTCCAGGACAAGCTGACCAGGTCCCACAAATTCAGGAACAATTTGGACAAGTGCCAGCTAAAAATTTGCCAGTAGAACAAGTGCAAGGTGGATTAATGGGGAGGCAAGATGTTGGCATGGGGCAACAGCAGTTCCAACCTAGACAAGAATTTGAGCAAGTAGAAAAACTGCCTCAGGTTAACATTGCAGGACAGAATGGTGTGAATGTTGGCCTTAATCCTCCTCAGCCTGGGAGGCTGAATGGTGAACAGACAAATGTAGCAGCCAATGGTTTTAAGCATGAGGCAGATGTTTTCGATGACCTAATGTTTGGAATTAATGTTCCACCAGCTGGCCAAGGCCAGAGGGATGCTCCTTATTTACAGCCTCAAGGAATGGCTGAGGTGAAGACAGGTCCTAGACCAGCTGATGATGAGACATTCAATGCAGGATTAGGACCAGACAAGAATCAAGCAGGTCAACAGCAGAACTTGGCTGCTCCTGTACAAATAGAACCAATGGAGGATTTTCAGCAAAAAATTGCTGAAAATATGCAACAACCCAAGGAAGGAGGACATCCAGGTGAAGCTCCAATCCTTCAGAATCAATTCAAATCTAATCAAAATCAAGGTAAAGGAATGGATCAGTTTGCAGTTAATAATCAAAAGGTTAGGGACACCAAAGAAAAATACAAGAATTTGTCAGACAAGTTTGAAAATCACAGGGAATATTTACTCACAAAAAAGGAGAAAAAATATAATGATGGAGGAGCAGGTGAAGATGACTTGGTTGCCAGGCAACGCCATGACAACCAAGATACATTTGATCAGCCACTTGGTGAAGAGAATAGAATTGGGAAAGTGAACCAACAACCAGTACAGGATGCTGTACCTTTGGCAGGTATTGGTCAAAATCTTCAACAAGTAGACGCCCAGAATAAACCTATTAAAACTCGGGAAGAACTCAGTAAGCCAATTCAAGCTGGTTTAGATGTAAACCAACCAGTGAGAAATGATCAAGTTGACCAACCCGTCGTGCAAGTCAATAATGGCTTTGAGGATCAGCCTGGAGGAGGTAATGGAAATGACATCGATGAGAATAACATTGGGAATCTTTTGAAAGAGCAGAATAACCTTCCATTCCAGCTACCGGATGCCGCAGAAGTTGACTTTGAGGATGCAAATGAGGGTGAACGTGGACTCCAGGGAGGAAACGACCAAGAAAAGCTGAAGCAGGGTGATCAAGGGTTTAGAAAGCTTTTATCTGTTAACAAGATGACGAAAGAAGCAGCTAAAGTTACAATTGATACTGAGAAGAGTCAAGGAAAACAATATATAGCACAGTTATTAAATGATGCCAAGAGTATCTTTAGGGACCCTGCATTCCAGAGTGAATGGCCAAAGCAAATTGGCATGAGGATATCTCCAGGGTATCTGGCGCATGAGTTGCAAAAGAAGCTGACTGAGACAATATCTCACTCAGACAACTTTGGATCTGTAAAGCATGAAAAGAAAAAATGGAGTAAATCTACAGGGAAGCTCTCCTCTAACATCACTGCACAGCCTGTGGATGAGACTGAAGCTCAGCAAAGTAAAGATGAAGAGGATCGGAAGAGCAGCTTCCTTCCCTGGGAGCGCTCAGACAGCTTCAAAAACCTCACACAGGTACAGACACTACTTATCAATTCACATTCAGCAATTCCCCTCTTCCCTCTCCTTTTCCTGCAAGCTTGCAAACACTATCAAATTATATTTGATTATGACATTGGCGTCAGAATAGACTTGAAGATAATACCCAAGTTTTTAGATTCTCCCTTTTTTTCCATGAATTTCTATGGTGTCATTTATAGTCACCTTATGCTAAATAAATGAAAGTATTGTAATCATTGACATGAATTAATGCTGTGGTGTAAGATATTAAAGTATACAGGAAGATATCAAAACTTCTCCCTCAATCCTCCAAAGTGATTTGCCAAAAAGGGTGCCTTTATTTTGTTATGCCCTGCATTAAAGATATATATTTGCTCATTGTCACACTATAATCAAAATCCCTGCATCTTTGCATTTCAAACTGTCCTCTTATCATCATAGCATTTGCAGTTATACTTTGTCCTGTGTATGAATGATGTTTGCACTACATAAAATTTCCAACCTCCTAATTTTGTAACATGTTTTCTATAGTCCACCCACTATCTTCTGTGAATATCAAAATATGTAGTCCTTGAAATTGGAAAAAGAATTACCTCAGAAGCCGTGAAAAAAAAAAATGACCAAAAGCAAACTTGCCACTGCTTCTTTGTTGGTGTGTTCCCCCTTTTCTTTAATATAATTTCCAGTATCGTAGGCATGAAACAATTTGTCAGCATGAACCTTCAAAATTTTCATGTCTTCTAGCACATTGTTAAAATAGTGCTACATATGAAAACCACCTACAATTTTGTACAGAAAACGGATATTAGTTTATGTGATGACTCTTTGTGTTGTGTTGTAATTGGTAATGGCCAAAAGACCTGGCTATGGTTTGTGTAATGCCTTGAAATAATGACTTGATCTGTGTGGCTTAATGCTGGTCCCACATAGTAGTCTACTGGTTATGAAGAAAGGATGTTCATTATTAATTTCACCTCTATCAAGTCAAGGCCACTGCATTAAAAAAAAAGAAAGGATGTGCTGTTTGACATTTTACACTGCATACCTTAGACCTCTCAAGTACACAGTCATCATATCTGTTTTGGTATCATAGATACTTGAGCACCAGGATGTCATGCAGCAGTTTTCAGTGCAGAGTGGTCCCCAACGCCATCTCCTTGACACCTTTGGTGACTCCCTACGCCATGTCAACAAGCTTTTCAACAAGAAATTTGGTTACCAGGCACGCAAGGTTCCCGCCCACATGCCCCACATGATTGATGTTGGCATTATGAGTGATCTCCAGGCAGAGTGAGTGTCATCTGCTTAGCCTTGTTTCCAGACTGCTTGCCTTTCCTCTAATATCAGTTTCACAAGCACATACAGTGTACACTGGTTGATGATGATCATTTAATAATCTTCTGTATGGATGCATTAGGGTATCAGCTCTCTTGTCATATTGGCTTGCAGCTTGATATGGATTCAATGTTCATTTGCTGTTTTTTACTTTAATTGTGATGATGTATGACTGATAATGTTTATTGTGTAGTTTTCTACTTAAAGTGGTTTTTGATTATTTGTTTGTTTTGTAGCAGAGAGGGCTGAAATAATTCACTTCACATAAGGTGTTGTATGTATGTATTCATGTATATACTATAGTCTTTGAAATGACTGAGTCGGTATACACCTTGATAAACTAACGTCTGTTCACCTAAAAACGTACTTCTGAGAATTGAGCCATTTTCTCGTATTTGAAGCAATCTTTACTTGTGATGCAGAAAACATCTTTAATTTGGAAAACATGTCCATAGAGTTTTGTTGTTCTAATTTGAGTCATTACATAGGACACTTTATCCACCACACTACTCTCCTCCCATGTGGAGTAATGGATACTCCGTAGGGATCTGAATGCTTGTGATGTGATTTAGGTTATATATAGTGTGGGTGTGCCATAGAGTTGTAGCCTGACTGGAATGCCCTCCAACAGAGTGGAGTGAGTGCATTGTAGGTTTGGGTTCAATTCCTGTGATTAGGCTAATGATATGTTGTAAAACATTTTGAACATCATGATGAAGGGGAAGGAGGTATATGAAAAGCATCCCTTCATCCAAAGAATTCTACTGTCCAGAGATGTGGGTAGAGGGGCATACCTGATGCATAGACACCTCAACAGACCACATCAGTTGAATTGATCAATGCATCAAAGTCACATCTTGAGGAGAAACAGAGAGGTCATTGAACTTTCTGGACCCCCATGGCTTGTATGAAAGCTGAATACTGCTATCAGAATGTGGGTACCCTAAATGGGTACGGTATAACAAAGGGCAAATAATAGCCATATGCTATAAAGTGTACAAAAAATAGGTACTTAGTCAGAGGGTACTTAGATGGTATCTCACATAAACTGTGCCTCTGATGTTGCATTCTAAAACCCATGTACATGAGACACTCCAGAGGAATTTTTATGCCTCCGCCACGAAGTGGTGCCGGAGGCATTATGTTTTCGGGTTGTCCGTCCGTCCGTCCGTCCGTCCGTCCGTCCGTCCGTCTGTCCGTCCGTCCTTCCGTCCGTCCTTCCGTCCGTAATGAATTTTGTGGACAGCATAACTAAAAAACCTTTTGAGGTATCCTGATGAAACTTGGCATGTATGTGTATTAGGGGGTGAAGTTGTGCCTATCAACTTTTGGGTGCACATGCTCGAGGTCAAAGGTCAAAAGGTCAAGGTCAAATACATAAAATTTCACTATTTCCACCATATCTATGCAATGCCTAAAGATATTTCCTTGAAACTTACTTTATACATGTATTACCCAATTAAGTTTCTCTGGTGAAAGTTTGGGGTCATGAGGTCCAAGGTTAAAAGGTCAAGTAAAAATATTAAAACTTCACTTTTTTCTCCGTAACTTGGAAATTGTTCAAGGTATCTTCATGGAACATACATGTACTGACTGGCAGTGATTATCTAAAGCAGTTAGGGTTCATGGGGTCAAAGGTCAGGGTCAAAGGTCAAGGGCAACACTTCAAAATTTTACTATTTCCCTCATGTTTATGCAATGCCAGCAGGATTATTTTTTTTACACTTGGTGTATGCATGTATAACCTAATATAGATTCTCTGGAAAATTTTGTTTTCCTTTTTTTTTTTTTTGCCTCAAAGGTCAAAAGGTCAAAGATCAAGTGAAAGTGCTGAACTAACTTTTTCCTCCATATCTCGGTAGTGGCTCAAGTTATCTTGAAACTTGCTACATATTTATGCATGCTCTGCCTGACAGTGATTATCTTATGAATTTTAGGGTTAAAGCCCAGATAAAAATGGTAACAATTTACTACTCAATACAGAAATTGCACTTTTTCTCCAACCTTGACAATTACTCAATGGGTCAGAGTCAAGTTAAAGTCCTGAAATCCCCAAATACATGCTCTCCTATTCATCCAATTAAACCTATGTCAAGGTGAACATTCAACACATTTGTGACAAACTTGTCATTGTAATATTTTGCCAATTTTTTGAAAATGTTATCACACATTGTCCACATGTACTATCTAGACCTATTAGGAGAATCATGCATTATGGTGGAGGCATACCAGTCGCCATAGCGACATTTCTAGTTAATACAGTGACCAAGAGATCTACATGTAGTCAGAGAAAGGAGAGAGTACAAGCAGAAGAGACAGGATATCTTGGTGGGAAATGTCATGCACATTTGTATGAGAACCAGGAATATTGAAGAAAGATAAATGAAAAAAAGAATACAGAGGACCTCCAGATTTGATAATTGCAGTCATTCAGTAGGTGGTGAGTGTGTTAGCACAGTTCACAACATTTGATGGGTTGATGCACAAATAATTGACTTCTCAACTTATTTTGACCGAGTTAGCTGAAAGAAGCAATGTTGTTTATGAAGACTAATCCCAAGTGAATAAGACTGCAATGTTCATATTCTCACCTGTCTGCCCCTCCCATTGATAAAACTCATTGATCTCTAACCAACATCCAGCTGGTGGCTGAAATCATTGGTTTGCTTCAGGAATTTGACAGAATGCAAAAGCTAGCCAGTCAGTAATTAGGTTAACAAGCTGAGCAGGTCATTTTAATAGAAACATAACATGTATCTGTTACAAGTGTGAATAGAACATGATGTAAACTCATTGGTTTCCACCTGCTCTTTGTATTAATTTTCCTCATAGATTCACAGAGGAGTATGACATCACTTCCTCTCATCGGTTGCGACATCCACGTGACATGCAACACGCCTTCTCCTACTTCTACTACCTCATGGGCACTCCCAAGATTGTTAATGTCACTGAGGTCTTTGATGAGTTTGATACGGATGACTCAGGGTATGCTTTCATCTACCGTAAAACGAGGAATGTTCGTGTGCATTTTAATTTCGCGAATTTCGCGAGCGGCTACATACGTGAAATTAAAATGCACGCAAAAATTCTTGCCTACACAATATGCATTGGATGCCAGTGGCAAGTTGCCAAAATTTCATGCTGCGAGAAAGACCGTCGGCTCCAATTCGTGAAATTTTCATGCCGCGAATATATCGTGTTTTACAGAATTCTTGCTTCAAGCAATGCTTAGTTGTTTTTACATAGCAATTTGTGTGGATAACATGTTATACTGATTATTATACCCCCGCCAAACGAAGTTTGAAGGGGGTATATAGGAATCAGCGGGCGGTCGGGCGGTCGGGCGGTCGGGCGGTCGGTCCGTTGCAAATCTTGCGTCGCGAACTACTTCCTCAGTTTTCAACCGATTCCCATAAAACTTGGCACAGATGTGTGCCTTGGGTTGTAGATGTGCAAGACGTATTTTTTGACAGTACCCAAAAGTACGTTGCCATGGTAACGGCATATTATGGGCGAAAATGGGTACAAATCTTGCGTCGCGAACTCCTCCCACAGTTTTTGATCAATTTTTATGAAATTAGGTACAGATGTTCATCTGAATATGTTAATGTGCAAGACACATATTTCCGCAGTGGCAAAAAGTGCGTTGCCATGGTAACGGCATGTTATTGGTAAAATATAGGGCAAAATGCTTCATGGCAAAACTGCTTCATCAGTGTTCTTCCAATTCTCATGGAATTCATATTGAATGTTTGTCTTAGGATATAGGTCAGCATGACACATTTCTTGACTGTGACAAAAAGTATGTTGCCATGGTAACAGCTCACATATTATGAGCCAAAATGATGGAAAATTTTGTGTTGCAAACTACTTCCTCAGTTTTTGCCCAATTTCCATGAAACTTAGTACAAATGTGTGCCTTTGGTTGTAGATGTGCAAGACGCATTTTTCGACAGTACCCAAAAGTATGTTGCCATGGTAACGGCATATTAATGGCAGAAGATCAAGGAAAGATCTTGCGGATTTAACTGCTTCCTCAGTTTTTTGACCAAAGCTTATGAAATGTTGTTTTGACCAAAGCTTATGAAATGTTGTTTGGCATTTCATGTATAACCAGTCGCTGTAGCGACATTTCTAGTTTTATGTGTTATTTTTTCTTTTTCTATTGTTGATAGATTAAAGTAGAATTGCATGTCCTATCTGTTACTCCATATATATCTTGGATGATTTCATGTCAGTGCAACATTCAATGTGTATTTCATCTTTAGTGCTCAAATTGTTTCAACTGCATTGCCTTGATGGCTAGGATGTTTTTCTCAGTTGTATTCACATTACATCAATACAACATTCAGAGTCCTGTCTGATCGGGAGATCCGTACATTGGCGACAAGGCTCTATGATCTGCCCCTTGACCTCAAGACCCTGACCTCACTGGAGAAGTTAATCATTACCTGTGCAGAGAACATCACTGAGAAACTGACACAACCAGCGGACAGTGCAATTGAGAAGTATTATGAGGAAAAAATGGTGAGTTACACTTCTAGATACATTGGGCACAAAACTTGACGCAGTGGCATGCTAAATGCACCAGAAATGTAGTGAATTTCTTTGGACTTGCACAAGAAAGTATTTGTAAACAGTATAACTGAGCTTTAACCATTAGCAACACTGTTGTTGTTGTGTTTTAAAGAAAGAAGGGAGAGAAAAAAATGGGGCCCTATACAACAAACAATTTGCCCCAAGACTGTGAACTATCATGCAAATTGTTCCAATGAGGAAGCACAGTTGCTTCTCTAATATAGAGCCATGTAGTGATAAGATTATTGTTTTCATGTAATGCTGAGTCTTTCCCCCTTAATACCTCTCCTACCTCTTTGACTGTCTCAGGCTAACTTTAATCAATATTACTAGCCAAGGCCTGTGCTCTTCACCTTTTTCCTTTGTTCATCAAACTGCTGTACATTCTTAGAACCCCATTTGACTTCAGGTGACTCTATCCCTTGGCAGTCATTGTTACATCAATAGGCCTTCCTCCATATCTCATAAATTTCATCCATTGTTTTTCTGAGCAAGGCTCCTGTATTACACAAACCCATGGAAAAAAAAAGAGCCATGGCATATTAACCTTTTGCAAGATTTTGTACAAGAAAACACAACAAGAGGTACAGTGTACTGTATTTCAGTGTCAGAATGAGTTATAACATGTGTGCTGAGTATGTCAAGAGATGAACCAACTGATGAGAAAACTACATCTTTGATAAAGCAAACAGTCATCGTGACCTCAAAGAGTTGAGCTGTAGTATTAGACTTCCTGCACCATATGGACCTTGAAACTACCTGGCACTCCACTCACTAAAAAACATCAACTTTGCATTTTGAGTTTATGTGGTCCTCTGGTATGTGATATGATTTACTGTAAGAGTGGATATTTTCGCTTGACTAATTTTTCGTGCTTGGCCAGTTAAGAGTTTTGTGTGTTTTCAATTCCGCGGAATCAAGACATCAACTACTGGAACATCTAGCAAGCAAAAATATTTGCCTGTTTTTATTTTTGCGCCATCTTCTGATTGCGCAAAATGCGCGAAAATTTCAACACTGCAAAAATTTCCACTCTTACAGTAAGCCACATTGTCCATCTATTCATATGATGCTGCTTTATGCAATGAAGTGCTGCATCTAGACATAGGGTAATCAAAGGACTTGAAATGGACTGAATGACAATATATGTTTTATGCTCAGCCTCAAGTCACCAAGGATCTCCTGATGCATTGCCCACCACTGATTGACAAGATGCAGGGAAGTGTCAAGGGTCAAACCATGTACAAGTAAGTGTCAAAGGTCATGTCATATATATCTGTTTGCACTCAAAGTGCTGTGTAACGAAGTACCAAGAAAAATTAATTAAAAAGTTTCATATCTGTTTGATCTTATAAGTGCAGAATGGCATGAAAATGACATTAAAGTGTTTTTGAAATAAGTTGTGCTGTAACTGCCTCGTTCAGATTTACCGTCGTATAAACTCCTTTTATCCTGTCTCACTATTTAAAGCAGCGATAAATCTGTGCATTGCATCTGTTTCTTTCAAGCACTTCTCTGTTATAATCTTGCTTTGCCTCCATTCAGATATGAGTTAATGGGCGAGGATGAAATCGCCTTCAAGATGATTCAGACCAATGTTTCCAAGGTCATAGGTCAACTGGACGACATACGCAAACATCCAAAGTAAGTCAGCTCATAGTTACATATTTGCCATTCAACATTTGACAGTATGTTTTGGAATGCTTTATGGATACGGCATCTGCAAGTGTTAGATTATAGTGTCTTTAAATCATATATTTTGAGTCTTTGACTGTGGAAAGTCTACTCATTATGATATGCTAGAAAACACAGCAAAACCAAAGTGTCAAATGCCGATAGGTTCCCACATTACCAAGCCTCACCTGTTGCTACAATGTTGGACATACTGACAAATCCTGGACACACAATGACAGTGTTATTGATTGTTTTGACATGGAAACTGGAAATTTCAGGGAAACCTTTATTGCTGTTCTCAGAAAAAGTGTTCATGGAAAAAGAAATGTCATCATGTTTGTCAATTCTGTTGATGGCTAAATGAAATCCTTTGAGTATTGATTTGGGGATCATTGTTGTTGTCAATTGTTGATAGAATTATCCACATTTTCTACTTGCCTGTTGACTTCCTTACACTTAGTTCATATTGATCATACCAAGTGAGCAAGAGTTATAAAGATTGTATAGCCGTGACTTAGATGCACTGGGAGGGGTTGATAATAAATGGGGGAGAAGTTAGTGTGATGACTGTATCCTCCCATGACGTTCTACTACTGTATGTAGTGCATTTAAAGTATGCTAGAAAAAAACCCACCAAAATACAAGAGCTTGATAACTATGACCACATCTCAAAGATTTGTAGCAGATCAGATAGACTGTGCCTTTACATTATTATCACAGTATCTCAAATTAAAGCATGCATCTAAATTGAGGATCAAAACCTATTCATTTTGTCATTACATGAAAGAAATAGAAGTACATGTATATTCAGATTGTATATGTGTTCGTAGAAAACAGTTTATGACTCTAACAGCAGAAATGATAATGGACAAAACACAATTTGGAATGTGCAGTTTTGAAATTTAATCATTAAATTGAACCTCAATCATGAAAAACCTTTTCATAAATCAATTTACCTTGGAAGAAATCTGAATCGAAATGATGTCTGTCAAGCAAAGAGTTGTTTCTTGAAGTGAAAATGTAAAAAAAAAAACAGACATGTTGACAAAATTGGATCCCTATGTAGGACGGCACTCAGTAGAGTAAATCTTGACTAAACTGTTTATGCTTATTTTGTTTTAAACTTTCTTTTCTTGCAGGAAATTTGTTTGTTTGAATGACAATATTGATCACACAAGTAAAGATGCCTACATGGTCAAGGCAGTACTTCAAGACTTCTACGAATCTCTCTTCCCAATACCGTCTCAATTTGAGCTTCCACGCGAGTACAGAAATCGCTTCCTTCATATTGATGAGTTACGAGAATGGTAAGTACTTTGTAAAATAGAAATTGCTTTTTGGTTGTTCATGTAATGATAACCCAGTATCCTTTCACTCCTGATGAGCAGTAACCACTGTGGGATGGGATATGGGGGGGGGGGGGCAATATATGAGTTCCTTAATGCACTCAAATATGTGCTCATGCATCCTTAAAACCAAGGAAAAAATAAAAATAAGGAGAAAAAGCAGTTAAAGCAAAATAATTTTGAGAAGCTATGTGAAATGGGTTGTAGTCCTCTGTTAGTCACCAATTTTGGGATGATTTAATCTTGCTTGAGGGTTGTGGCATATCTTTTATAATAATGCTAATAATGCATGCTAAAGAAAATTGTCTTCATCACACATACATAGGCCATTATTCTAATAGACTAGCATTAAGTGCAGAGGGATGCATTTCTGATATTACAAACCATTCACCATGTATAAACAGTGATGACAGACTTCTTTCTTGAAGACAGGGTACGTAGGTCTATGGTGAATTGTCTTATTTTGCTTGACAGAAAGTAAATGTTGAAACACATGTATTTTTGGTCTTTCACATGCAATCAATAAATTCCAGCTGCTACGTGGAAATAGTTTTAGTGTTAGCATGTTTTATTGTCATCATGAAGGAGGTTTTGAGGCACTCGTGAGAGTGAAGAGACTTTACATTATTGCAAGCTGGAAGGCTTACATGTACAGAAGACTCTCTCTTTCTATCCTTGCAGGAGGAGATATCGAGACTGGTTAAGATTCTGGACCCACCTGTCGTTAGGAGCTCTTATCACTTTTAGCATCATCTCCTTCTGTTCAAGTCATGTAAGTATACATGTCAGTGATACCACAGAAAGAATTTACTCATTTTATCTCTTTTTTATATGTAGAAATAAACATAGATATGCACTAAATACTTATCAAATGATTAAAAAAAAAAAATAGTACTTAATGAGACAAACTTTTGACTGCATATGTATCACAGTGAAAGGTGTCCATCTCATGTCTTGCTACATCTTTAAGTTGTTGGTAATAATGTGATTGTGCATCACAAAACCAACAAAGAGTCACATGGCTTGATTTTACATAAAGACTCAGAATAGGCAAGATGGGTCAACCTAGTCAAAGTTTTCCACATTTTCTGAAAGAGCCTTTCTGCTTGTACATTATTCTAAAGTTTGGGATCATAAATGACCGGGAAATTGTGTTTCTAGCAGTTTTTCTAGCACACTTTCTTTTTTGTAGAGTAGTGTGATTAGGTATGTCTTAAGGGCCTCTTTCCATTTTAAAAACCCTTTACATACTCTTGACTTTCAACTCTAATTTCTTTTGAAAGGATGATGCTACTGCTTTGAAAGTTGGTGTTAGTCATGTATAGAATGTGTTAATAGGGCATGCTCAATTTCAACTTAATCTGGTAATCACTTCATTGTTGCTTTGGGGTTTTACATCCTGTTTTTTTGTCTCATTCCTTGGCAAGAGCAGGGCTTGGTAGAGCTTAAGTGCCTGAATAGACCCTATACTTCAGAACCTCTTAGTCTTTTCTCAGTGTGCACTTGTCCAGAGTGTGTGCTTTCTTTACAATATTGAGATAGGTTTGGAGAGTCCATTTGAATTAAGTTATACATCATTCTAAAGTTTAGAGTATGCTTTATTAGAATCTGCCCTAAACTGAAAATTCATGTCCGATGATTTTTTGTTGGTTTTGTGATGCAGGGTCACATATGTTGTTTTTTGATGGAGTTATGAATACTTGATGACAAGCCAAAGCCCGGATTCTTTGGATGAATGTCTCTCATTATCCCTTCAAAATTAGCTTAAAATTTGTAAGTTAAATAGAAAGAAAAAGAAAGTGTCTTTGAATGTGATACCTGGAAAGTGCCCTAAACATCTGAATGGTACTTGAGGAAAGTCACGATATGCTTGTGTATCTCACTGTTAGGCCATTGCTTTGTTGTAGGTCAAAATTATTGTTTCTTCCTCCACATGTAATAGACAAATTTGATTAAAATATTGAAGCTTACAATTGAAAGTAGTTTAATAGTACCTGTATGGTCACATATGAGTTCATACCTGCTGTGTTGGAATTTCAAGTAGCACCAGTTTAGACAAAACTGATGCTTGGATTTTGTGGCATGAGTGATCTATTGCTTTATATGTTTATGCCCTCGTATCTCTCTCCAGTTATTAGCACTAAAACGGCGTTGCTTTGGCAGACGGCGGTGGAGAGGAAGTGGTGTGGCAGAAACGGTACAGCATGTATAACCTCACCCAAGCCTGAAGTATTCTGTGAGGAGACTGTGTGCTTACTGTCTTGTAGCAATCAAGGGTGTTATACCATTACCACACTGCTCTTTTTAAGGGGTCAATATTTGGAGAAAATTCTTTCTCTTTCACCCTCTTCCTCTTCCCCACCCCCTTTAAAAAATATTGTTATTTGTTTTGGAGAAATTACAAATTCCACTTGACCACATTAAATGACTGTGCCTTCAAATAGAATTTTTGATGGAACATTGTAAATCCTAAACAAGGTTGCATGACAACAATATTCTCAATTATTCTTCATTCTGAATTTACCACTCAGATATACCATCCATATTAAAAAAACAAAATGTGGTTATAAAACAGAAATGAGGCAACATGCTAAAAAGCGTGAAGATTTCTGATCTAAAATTGTCAGCTAGAGCCTGACTTATCAAAATTTCACATATTTGGGTTTGACTTTTGTATGTGGTTCAGTAATATCCATTTGTTGCATTAATAAATGTGGAGCTGAGTAGTTAAATACCCTTGATTACAAATACCTGTGGCACATCAAAGTCTGTTTGTGTGTGTTTCAGCACAGCTGCATGATTTGCCTTTCTTCTTTCTTCACATTTATTTGTTTCCATGACTTTTATTTTATGTAATTACATTGATTTCATATTCATTTGCCACTTTTGAATTGATTTTGTCATGGCACTTTTTATGTTAAAACATTTTTTACATGTTATTTAGTCATGATTCATGTCATCAGTTAAGGAGTAGAAGACCATCAATGCTATGATGATGATATTGATTTTTAAACATTTGTGCTTCTAAGCTGACACTGCTGTTGCACTTGTGCACATGAAAAGCAAATAGAGAAATGCTGCTCATCAAGACAATGTTAATGGTGCATGGAACAAGGCTGTTTGTCTGTGCATTAATGTTTGCTATTCCATGAAGCTGACTGTACAGCACAATGAAGTATGTCTGATGTGTGTAGAGCAACATCAAAGAGAATTCATATTAACTAGTATACACTGGTGGTGAAATTTCAATCACCAAATATATAAAAGAGTTTCTAAAGGTCACAGTTGCATGATAATGTGTATGCATGTAGAGGGGCATGTAGGATGCTATAGTGATGTTATTTGATGATTGGCAGATGCTGACATAGTCATCAAGTGGGCATTGGTCTGTTGCTGATGAAACTTACTGATAGTCGATTGCTGACCTCAGAATACTGTACCATTTAGGCAATCTTGAAATGTAGCCTACTTGTCTTGGTAGCTTGCTATCACAATCTTCGAACTTGTTTGATGAGGGTAGCTGATATTACAATTGCAGAAGCTAAAACTTTTCTGTGTACAATTGTACACTGGGTGTTATGGTAGTAAAAAAATGAAAAACAACAAAAAAGTTCAGGCATTATCTTTTTTCCCTCAGAATTCCTAAGGCCTCATATGGCCATTGCTTCAGAAGGTCTAGATAACCAGGTGAATGTGTCCATATATCAAAATTGAACATTTTGATACGTTACTGAGTTTACACACTGACTTTAGTTGTTTTTCAAGAGCTCCACGATCGTTTGTGAGAAAGGGCCACCATCTCTAGGAGGAGCAGCCTAGAGTTGTAGTTGCCATGACAACTGCTAGACATGACTTTATTAACTCTACTTGCTCTTGGTTTCCCTTGCTGTTACAGATTGTCAACATGTAGAAGCAGTCCTAGACTGACACAGGGTCTCTACAGATTGTGTGTGTTATCATCCATTGGCAATGACATCAACTGCCCACTCCCTATGATAGGCCAGTGCTCTGTATTCACCTTGTCTGTAGCATGCACCTTTGAGAGGATTTCTTCTCTTATGTGCAAACCTCAACAGTAATAGCTGCAAAGAATGTGCTATTTCTTCATGATGTTTGGAAGCGCTGCACAAACGATGTTATTCCTGTCACATTCAGCAATGTGTAGAAAAGAGCTGGCACCAACCAAGGGTGAACCAGCAGTGTGGAATTCTCATTCCTGCAGTCTTTAGAAATATGCAATTTGCTCTTAGCAGAGGCAAGGATTAGCCAAGAAATGTTGTAAGAAAGGAAGGCTACATGTATTCCTTGTACCTTGAATAGAATGCCTTCAAAAAACAGAAAAATAAACCATGTGCAGGTAGGTTCTGTCCTGGTATAGAAGGTTAGTGTGGGAAATAGACCTTGTCTGTTACAGTAGGGTGTAAGACACACCATTTATTTTATGTAAGCTCTGCCCTCCAAGTTGATTGCTCTCTTTCATTTTTGTTTTGTTTCTGTAGATATCATGCTTTTAATTCTGAACAAGACTTGTATGGAACTTTTCAGAAGATACCATCCATTACCTTGTAACTCGTGTGGACTTCTGAGCAAGGTTTAGGAACACTTTTGTATGTGTGGGGAATCTTGTTATAATGAGGTTGTCTGGACAGCCATACTGTTTTCACCATAAGGAGATCCTTGTATTTGTGCAGGAACAAAATAGAAAGATTGCAATCTGGAAACCTTTCATGCACCTTTATTTCATGAGATCAGACTATTGATTAATGTGTTGTAGCAAAATCGGTCTGTCCTCAATGGGTTAAGAGGTCAGAAATCTGTTGCTCCTTAGCCGGCTCTAACATGGTCCCACTTTTCCAAGTTAGTTACTTGCTCTTTTACCTTCACATTCAAATTCTTAATGTATTTGTTATGGTCCTCAGAATTACTTGTAATGAGAGAGTTTACACAATGCCTTAGGTTTACACAGGCATGGCCTCCCCCCCCCCCCCCCCCCCGATACCTGTTAGAAGCAGATTCTTGCTAAGTTCAACCTTGTTATAACAGGATTCCCTATGAACATCATTGTGTTTTTCTGTGATTATTCTATGATACTTCTGTAGTAAATTATGTTGGTGCAAATTTGCAGACTATTGTATTATCTTGCTTATGTTGTCATATATTGCAATACAGTGTTACATTTTGGTTTTTTTTAAGCCTCCGCCAATGAAGTGGCCGGAGGCATTATGTTTTCGGGTCATCCGTCCGTCTGTCCCGTTTTGTTTTGTCGATATCTCAAGAACCGTGTGGTGGTTTTACATCAAACTTGGTATGAGGGTATATCCTGGGGGGATAATACTTTGTTTGGATTTTAGGGTCACGGGGTCAAAGGTCAAAGGTCACAGCTTATTTTGTGAAAAAAAGGTTGAAAATTAATGTTTTTCTCCATATCTCGCAAATGGTTCAAGGTATCTTCATGGAACTTAGTATATACAAATTGTATGCTTGTTCCAATGGGCAGTGATTATCTAGGGAAGTTGGGGTTCATGGTTCAAAGGTCAGGGGGTCAAAGGTCAAGGTCAACTCCTCAAAATATCACTACTTTCCTTATATTTATGCAATGCCTGAAGGTTTTTTTTTTTTTTTTACTTGATGTATACATGTATTACCCAATATATATTCTGTGGGAAGTTTCTTGCCAAAAGGTCAAAGGTCAAAAGGTCAAAGGTCAAGTGAAAGTGCTGAATTGCACTTTTTCCTCCATATCTCAAAAGTAACTCAAGGTATCATCATGAAACTTACATATTTATGCATGTTCAACCTAACAGTGATTCCCTTTGGAACTGTGAGG
>NW_027273845.1:0-15624 GCF_040938485.1 Diadema antillarum | reverse complement strand
AATTTGCAAAATAGTTTAAAAGATATTGATTGGTTTTTTGTATACAACAATACCGATCTTGATTTGTGTTATGATTATTTTATGAAAACTATCACTTCTAAAATTGATGAACATATTCCGTTTTGCACAAGGAAATGTTCTTATAAAAGAACTCCAAGACTCCCGTGGATAACCCAATCACTTCTAAGATCGATTAATAGAAAAAATAATTTGTTTTATAAATACAGGAGTAACCCTACGGATAAAAACAGACAAAAATATGTGACTTATAAAAACACGCTTACTAATTTATTGCGTTTACAAAAGAGAAAATTTTATGTCAACCAGATAATGAAATATAAAAATGATATTAAGAATACTTGGAAAACAATAAAAGATGTTATGAATACATCTAATGATGTATCTAGTATTTCAGAAGTACGATGGGGTAATACCTCAAGCAATGTACCTGCTGGTATGGCCGAAATTTTTAATGATTTTTTTGCATCGATTGGGAAAAATTTATCACAAAGTATCCCTTCATCTAATAAAGTGTTTTATGATTTTTTAGATATACCTAATCCTGAAACTATATTTTTGGACCCTACGTATAATGAAGAAGTTATTGATATTATTCATAATTTGAAAGAAGGGAAAAGCCCAGGTTGTGATGGAATCGATAATTATTTGTTGAAAAATATAATTCTTCAAATAATAGATCCTTTAGTATATATTATTAATTTATCACTTAGTACTGGGCTTGTACCAAGTCAAATGAAGACTGCCAAAGTTATACCTATATATAAGAAAGGGGAGAAAAATGATGTCAATAATTACAGACCAATATCGTTATTAACTTCAATTTCTAAAATTTTGGAAAGAATAGTATATATCCGAACTGTAAAATTTTTCAATATGAGTAATATATTTACGAATTTTCAATTTGGATTCAGAGAAAATCACAACACCACCCTCGCTTTACTTACCTTTGTGGAAAAGATTACACATGCACTTGATACATTTTCGCATACAATAGGCATCTTCCTGGACTTTTCAAAGGCTTTTGATACGATTAATCACGGTATACTTCTTTCTAAGTTATCCCATTATGGTATTCGCGGAAAAGCCTTGCAATGGTTTACGAGTTATTTATCTGACAGATTTCAATATGTACATGTGAACAGCTTTGATTCTTCTATGAAGAAAATAGAATGTGGTGTTCCGCAAGGAAGATTGTTAGGCCCACTGTTATTTATAGTTTACATTAATGATTTTTATAGATCTTCAGATAAACTCTCTTTCATATTATTCGCGGATGATTCCAATCTTTTTTATTCCCACCCTGACCCTAATACTTTGATTAGTACAGTGAATGATGAATTGAAGAATGTCTCACAATGGATATATGCAAATAAATTGTCACTGAATATTGAGAAGACAAAGTATATGTTTTTCAGTAATTCTTTAGATAGATTACCAGGTAATGTTATATTTGACACTACTCCTCTAGAAGAGGTTTCGTCTATTAAATTCTTAGGTGTTTGTGTTGATAATAAGTTATCATGGAAGTGTCACATAAACAATATTTGTAAAGTAATTGCACGTAACGTAGGCATAATGAATAGATTGAAATATTATCTTCCTTCTTCGGCTTTGATTACGCTTTATTCAAGTTTGGTATTGCCGTACTTGAATTACGGAATTCTTGCTTGGGGGAATACATATTCGACATTGTTAGATAAACTTTTTCTTCTGCAAAAGATGGCGCTCAGAATCGTTTTTAACCTTCATATCCGAGCACATACTGATAAGCTTTTCCTTGAGCACAAAATTCTGAAAATAAAAGAGTTGTATTTGTTTCAACTTGGTCAATTTATGTTTAATTACAACTGCAATCATCTACCCAAAATATTTTATTCTTTATTTCACCGTAACAGCCACGTACATAATTATCCCACTAGACAATCTAAAGAATTTCATCTTCCCTTAGTTAGAACTGTACACACTCAAAATACATTTGTTTATACCAGACCCAGATTTTGGAATAGCTTAGATAATGATCTAAAAGAATCTGTGAAGTTAATTACATTTAAGTATAAACTCAAAAAAATATTTGTTTTCTAAATATACCAGTTAATTCTGTTCAATGAAAAAAACAGTCATGTTTCACTTTTCCTTGAGATTTTGTAGTGTGTCCACAGACCTTTTCCATCCCTCTCCTTTTCCTTCTCTATTCTTCCCTGCTCCTTTTTCCTCGTTCTTTGTTGTCCAGTATCTGTCTGAGTGCATTTCCTCAAATTCTGTTATTTCTGTGTATTGTGTTATTGTTGTTGTTGTTGTCGTCGTTATTTTTTTGTGGCCGATTGCATATCTTCCTTTCCGTTCAATTTTCCTGGCACACCTGGCCCCATAGTGTCTGTGCCACAAATGTGATATGTTATATAGTTTATACGTTTGCATCCTAAAATCCTAGTAATGTATTGTTCATAGTATCAACATCATTATATCAATGAGTAAAATGTACAATAGTATATAGAAGAATTTAAAATGAATATGTCTTATTGGTATAACAAATTGGTGCTGTTGTTGTTTTGTTCCAGTGTTCCACGTTTTACAAGCGTGGCTTTTTTAGTGGAACACTGTTTTCCATCATTATGATTATTTACTATTTTTGTTGCCATGACAAAGTGCATTGTTTCTTTTTTACGACATCATTCGTGTATGATATACTTTATATTGTATTGAAAAAATCCTTTATCGGACGAGTGTAAGAGAAATGAAAAAAAAATTGTATCACTTTGGATTATGTCAATTTTTTCTTTTCTTTTCTTTGTGATGATGGAAATAAATAAACTATTGAATTGAATTGAAAAAAATTAAATGTCTTGATTCATATTGTGCTCTTGTCATTAAAAAGAAAAGATACAGTAGGACACATAACATGAAATTATGTATGAAACTTGATATTCAGTGCTTACTGAATTCCTGCACTGTATGTTTTTAGAGTACTCATCACTATTATTTCAGATAATTTTTGGAAAAAGTAAAATCATTAATTCTTCTTCTCGAGTCACTACACAAGTCCTGTCCAGTGCAGAGCGCAGGATCTGGCTTTGGTGTTGAAAGTCTCCAGATCATTGACAGTGCATGGCTGTGGTAGGAGGGGGCAGACCAAAAGATGTTGCATTGTCTGATCCTGCCCGCAGTCGCAAGCAGTTTCTCCATCCCTATTGTAGCCCCATTTCTGCATGAGGACTTTGCATCGTCCTGTTCCTGTCCGTAGGCGATTCAGGCATGACCAGGTGGGCCATGCCTCACTTGAACCCGGAGGGAGTGATTCACTTGGTTCATAGGAGAGCTGATGCGTCACAGACTGGAGGTGGTTGGACCATAGGGTAATCCTTCGACCATGGACGGTGCCATCAAGGGATTCGGTTGAGTGGAGAAAACTGCGTCTGGATTTGAGTCTCTTTTTAGCAGGTTCACGATTGTAGAGTGGGTGGCGAGGGTTAACTTCTTGCTTGGTTTTCTCCATCTGTGCTGAGACCTCTCGCCTGATGTGTGGTGGGGCAATACCACACAGTAAATAAAGGTCATCTACTCTTGTTGGTCGCAGACATCCAGAGATAGCTCTGCAAGCTGCATTCAGGACTGGGTCGATCTTTGCAGCATGGGATGACCTACACCAGACAGGGGCTGCGTACTCGGCAGTGGAGAAGCATAGAGCAAGAGCTGTGGTGCGGATAGTTTTGGCATCTGTTCCCCATCTTGTATTAGCAAGCTTCTTCAATATGCTGTTCCTTGCTCCAGCTTTCGCCTTTGTCTTGGCAATGTGCTCCTTGTAAGTAAGGGAACGATCCAGTGTGACACCTAGGTAGATCGGCTTATTGGTGTGTTTAAGCCATTTTCCATACCATCTGACCCTCAGTTGTCGGTTAGCATCTCTGTTCTTAAGGTGGAAGAGGCTAAGTTGAGTCTTCTCAGGATTTGCACGTAGGTGATTTGCGGCATAGTAAGGAGTTAGACCTGAGCCAGAGCATCACTGAGTGCTTTTTCCACCTCTTCAAAGGATTGCTTCTGTGAGGCAATGCAGAGATCATCAGCATACAGGTAGCTCCTTGTACTTGGATGGATTGGTTGGTCATTCGTGTAGATGTTGAAAAGAAGCGGGGCAAGGACGCTTCCTTGCGGGAGACCGTTTTTCTGTCTCCGCCATCTGCTACGGGTACCATTCAGATTCACGTAGAACCGCCGGTTTGAAAGCAGGTTCTGGATCAATTGTGTCAGCTTGACATCCTTGGTCATCTCAAAGACTTTCCTTGTAAGAATCCTATGGTTCACTGTATCGTAGGCCGCAGAGAGGTCAACAAAAGCTGCTCCAGTTATCAGCCCTTCCTCAAACCCATCTTCGATGTACTGTGTGAGATTCAACAGTTGGCCAGTACAGGACTTTCCTGGCCTGAAGCCTGCCTGCTCGGGAATGAGGAGCTCATCTATAAAGGGGGCGATACGGTTGAGTAAGAGCCTTTCAAAGAGCTTGTATGTGTGGCAGAGCAGGGAGATAGGTCTGTAACTCTTTGAGCTGGCTCGGTCTTTGCCTGGTTTGAGTAAGGCGACTACTCTGGATTTCCTCCATAGCTTTGGCAAGGTGTTGTCACTCAGACATTTGTTCAGCATGTCAAGCAGCCACTGGAGTGCAACAGGTCCAAGATGTTTGATCTGCTCACAGAGGATATCATCTAATCCAGCTGCCTTATTACTCTTCATTGCTTTGGTAGCACCACACAGATCATTCATGGTGAAAGGTCTTGTGAAGTCAGATGGCCCTTGGGAAGCTGTCTCAGCATTTTGGGGGAGCTTGGCTCTTCTTGGGTGGTGGTTAGGGTTACCCTGGCTGTTCACAAGGAGTTGGTGGGCGACTTGGTCAGCAGTAACTTGAGGCCTTGGTTGGGATTTCGTAAAGTCGTTCCCAAGGATCCGAATCGTTTTCCAAGCTTTCCTGCTGCTGTGGGTCATGTCTGTTGATTCAATGAATTCCTGCCACTTCCTCCGTCTGGTATCCATAATGGCAGTGGTCAAGTTTTCCCCACATTCAAGTGTGTCAGCACTGAAGGGGTCATTCTCAAAGTGCCTGACGTATTCGTTGTACAGCACCTTGGAGTCATCTGTCAAGCCTGGTGTGTAGCTTGTACGGCATCCTCGTGGGATATTTTTCCTTGATGATTTCTTGATCAACTCTACAAAGGTATCGTAGTGGGTAGGAAGGGCAGGCAGGTCCTGAAGATATGAATCCAAGTCTACGGCAAACTGTTCCCAGTTTGCTTTCCTCAGGTTGAAACGTCTGCGAAGGGGAACTGTGCGGGGAGTGATAGCTGCATTCACCTTCAGCCCGATTGGTCGATGTTGGGTATGTGGGATAGGATCAAGCACAACCTTCTCACACTGTTGAGCGATGTTGTTTGATACAAACACCAGATCAGGGTTGTAGCCACGTCTCCATCTACAGCTGTTGAAGGAGGAGGGAAGTTTCGCATCATGAATAAGTGACAACTGGTTTGCATCGGACCAGTTCTCCACAAGTTCGCCGTCTTCGTTGGTTTCTCCATATCCCCAAATGATGTTGTGACTGTTGAAATCACCAATAGCCACATTAACTCGGCCATCGGTGACTCCTGGAGGTAGGCAGAAAGTCTGAGTTGGAGGTTTATAGATGGAGCTTACAGAAATCCCCATAAGCCCAATGGTTAGAACTTCAATGTTGTCCGTGTCTGACATAGCAAACTTATCCACAATCAGGCCATTGCGTGCAAAAATTGCGCTGCCATACCGGTCATGTGGTATTTCCGCTATGAGGGTCATGCCATCGATGCGTGGACGAATACGTGAAGACCCACGATGTGTCTCCTGCAGACAAAGAATGTCACAATTGTTCTTTATACACAGGTTAGCCAGAAGATCCTGCTTGGTGCCTGTGAGACCTTCAATGTTGGATGAGATGATACTCAGGGCCGGTCCTGATAAGGACCCATGTTTATGACGCTGGCGCTCATCAACAGATCGGTCGTTGGTAGCCATTGTAATGAACTAGTAGTTGTGTAGTGTGGTAGAAGGATTCGCAGGAGAAATTCCTGACAGGGACCGCGACTTGAACGCTCCTTCTTTGGCCCCCAAAATCATTAATTAATGTATTTTTATGCCTCCGCCATGAAGTGGTGCCAGAGGCATTATGTTGTCAGGTTGTCCGTCCGTCCGTCAGTCCTTATGTCCATCCGTAATCAATTTTGTGGACAGCGTAACTAAACTATTTGAGGTATCATAATGAAACTTGGCATGTATATTCACGAGTGAGCGAAGTTGTGCCTATCAACTTTTTGGTGCCCATGCTCAAGGTCAGAGGTCAAAAGGTCAAGGTCAAATGCTCAAAATTTCACTATTTCCCCCATATCTATGCAATGCCTGAAGATATTTTCTTGAAACTCGGTGCATACATGTACTACCAAATGAAGATTTTCCAGAGAAACCCTTATGGAACAAACACACGGTCACTCAGTGTGGTTTATGTGGTAATGTGACCCTGTGTTTGTTCCATAAGGAAAGTTTTGGGTCACGAGGTCAAAGGTCAAACTTGTGAAAATTGTAAAATATCACTTTTTTTCTCCATATCTCGCAATGATGGTTCGAGGTATCTTCATGGAACTCAGTGTATATGCTTGTACTGACTGGCAGTGATTATCTGGGGAATTTCAGGGCCATGGGTCAAAGGTTAGGGGTCAGAGGTCAAGGTCAACTCCTTAAGGTTTCACTATTTCCCCTCATATTTATGCAATGCCTGCAGCATTTGTGTTGAAACTTAGTGTACGGTATAGTATTACCCAACAGAGATTCTTTGGGAAGTTTCTTGCCATAAAGTCAAAGGTCAAGTGAAAGTGCTAAATTTCATTTCTTCCTCCTCCATATCTCGAAAGTGACTTAAGGTCTCATTATAAAACTTAGTACATGCATGTTCTACCTGACAGTGATTCTTCTGGGATTTCTAGAGTCATAGGGTCAAAGGTCAAGGGTCAAAGGCCAGGTTGAAATGCTATTATTTTACTATGTAATACTGAAACTACACTTTTTTTTTCTCCATGCCTTAAAAATTGCTCAATGCATAACTTATAAAAGGGTAAAAAGTCCAGTAAAAATTCTAAAATCCCCAAATACCTGCACTCGGAGACAAAAGCCACTCATCCAATTAAATCTACTTCAAGGAAAGTGAACATTCAACACATTTGAGACAAACCTGCCATTTTTATTTTTTTGCCAATTATGGTAAACTGTCAGCACACATTGTCAAGACATACTATTGACCCTATTAGGAGAACCATGCATTATGGCGGAGGCATACCAGTCGCCATAGCGACATTTCTAGTCAAATTTATTTTCAATAAAAAAAAAAAAAAAATTGAAGCTCATTGCCAAAAGATAATATCCGTCTGAAACAGATCAAGTGTAATCTAAAATTGTCCACCTACACTGTGTAAAAAATGGTCTAAGTGAAAATTATTTTTGATTGTACATGAAAATCATATCAACCTACTTATGCTAGGTATTGCCATAAAGTGAAAAGACCATACATTCCAACACAACTTATTTGTTTTCATATACTTGTGTCAATCCTGAAATGTATTGACATTTTGGCAATGACGCAAAATCACATTCGTGTCAGTTTACTGTATGTGCAATACATGCAAATAAACCCAGAGAGTGTAAAAAGGATTGTGTAATTTTTTGATTCTAGCTGAATGAACACATTCTTAGGGTTGTACATTTATGATTTCCTACTATTTGTCGCACGAAGGGGAGGTACATAAAAGTAACAAAAAGTCTAAAAGGAATACGATGTGCAAATTATTATGATGTCAGTCTGAATGTAGTCTGGGCCGTATTTTACGAAGAGTTATAATTGATTATATAGTTGATTTCAATCATAAGTCTATGGCAGCCTGTGTGTTAAGGACATTTAAAATTGATTATATCTTTTGATAAAATGGGGCCCTGGTTAATGGAAGACATGAACACCGTGTAATACAGTACTCTCTGCATAATCGGGTAGGTTCGGGCAGAGCGTTTCTTACCCGATTAAGCGGAGTACCCGATTAGCAGAAGAACACGTCTCATTCAAAATTGACACACACAATGTGAATGTACATGCATTGTACACTGACATGTGTACCATAACACGCGTGCTTGCACGGTACATTATACACACTTTACACTTGCTCAGTCACGAGCAATGATTTACACTCTTTTTAAGGACAAGTATGTCTTCAGAAAACTTTGTCGATTGACTATAGACTCCTCGCTAACACGCAGGCGCTTTCCGAAATGAACACGTCTCTTTGCGTGCACTAGTCATGCAGAACATCAGGTTGCTTTTCGAGAAGTGGCTGGGGAAAAGCAGAATTATGGAGCTGGTGCATGGCCTGATTTTCGTTGCAAACTACTCGTATTTTGAATGTTGTTGCGGAGCAAGGGAGGAGCGCAAACTGTGTGTTCAACTACTGTCTGTCTATGCAGCTGTGAGTGCCTGCTATATACATGTGTAATGTTCGTTTACGTGTGGCAAGTCGGTACTGGTACTTGTGTTTTCATGTTTAATCACTCCCCAAATGATTGGTCCCCAGGTCGAAATTCCCATAGAAACCAGTAGAGCTAAAACTAGTAGAATTCTACTGGTCTGTACGGGTTCAGTGGAGACCGATTTTCTACTGGTTTCAATATGGAAAATGAAATAAAACCATTAGAAAACCAGTAGGAAATTTGTACTGGAACCAGTAGGAGACCAGTAAGAATTCTTATTGGAACCAGTGGAAACCAGTAGAAATGCTTGATTTAAACCAGTAGAATCCAGTGAAGACCAATAAAAACTCTCAATGAAACCAGTAGAAATCTCAACAAAACCAGTAGAAATCTCAACAAAACCAGTAGAAATCTGAACAAAACCAGTAGAAATCTTAACAAAACCAGTAGAAAACCAGTAGAAACCAGCAGGATTTCTTACTGGAACCAGTAGAAATCTCAACAAAACCAGTAGAAATCTCAACAAAACCAGTAGAAACCAGCAGGATTTCTCACTGGAACCAGTAGAAATCTCAACAAAACCAGTAGAAATCTTAACAAAACCAGTAGAAACCAGTAGGATTTCGTACTGGAACCAGTAGAAACCAGGATTTCTTACTGGAACCAGTAGAAACCAGCAGGATTTCTTTCTGGAACCAGTAGAAACCAGCTGAATTTCCTACTGGAACCAGTAGAAACCAGCAGGATTTCTTACTGGAACCAGTAGAAACCAGCAGGATTTCTTACTGGAACCAGTAGAAACCAGCAGGATTTCTTACTGGAACCAGTCGAAACCAGTAGGAATTTCTACTGGAACCAGAAGAACACCAGTAGATGCCTTACTGAAACCAGAAGAAACCAACAGAATACCAGTAGATGTTGTACTGGCCCCAGTAGAAACCAGAAGAAATTCCTACTGAACCAGTAACAGCATGTACCAATGCATTTGGAAGAACTTGCACTCCAAGTGACTCCCATTATAACGACATCTTGAGGACTGACAGTTTTCTTTTTGTTACATTAAAATGTTGTTACCGCTCAACAATGCAAGAAAGAACATTTTAAATGTAGTACAGTTGTAAATACAGATGATAATTTAAGGACCTGATTTTTTACTTTTTTGATACACTGCAAAAAAGTTTCCATGGAACCATGTCCATTATAAGGGATGTGCGCTAGTGGTACAAATTCTTCTTCAAATCAGCAAAAAACAAACAAACAAAAAACCTATTTGTAATGGTGCCACCAGACGATCAACTAATGTACAGTACTAACCAATTTTCGACTGAATGAGACATACCTGAATGTTCAAAATTAAGAATGAATACATGTACACAACACATGCTACACAAATTCACACTGCATTTGCATGCATACATTTATCAAAACATGAGACTTCTATCACACACTGTAAGTCTGGAGTAAATACAGTCTTAAAGACCTAATAAAATGCTTGCAAAATGTTTTGATATGCAAAAGAAATGTAAAATATATGTCATGATTATCAATGTAAAATATATGTACACCCCTGAACCGATTGATGACGTATAAGCACGGAGTTGTGCTCAGTTAGCAGACGCCGCTCAGCACAAGCACTCAGATTACTAGCTTGGTACACGCGCGTACACGATAGCTAGCGCTAGCCTGGCCAGGCCCGGGCCCCGCGGGATGTGCGCTCCCGGTCGACCCACTGACTGTCGACATGTACGCATTATACCACGTACATTATCACTAAGTTAGCTTGCACAGATACCTGGTACCTCGAGCATAATGTCTTCCCCTATATGGGTAAACTTCGACATTGATGATGATGATGAAGACTGCAGCTCTGACGATAGCGGAGAAGAAGAGGAGGCACATGAAGTTGAAGGGGAAGATGGGGAGGGAGAGGCAGCCGATGAACCAGAACGTTATCGTGGGGCTGCACCTTACCGATATGAACCAGCTGCATCTCCCCCGCTGCCAGTGCAAGAGCGTATGAACATGGCACCAAGCCCGAGAATAGACCTCACGGAAACGATCGCCTGGGAAATACAGAGTGGTATGTCTGGTATGCCCCCATATAGTTTAACGTTAGAAAGGATATACAACCTGTATTCTACATGATTGACATTGTAAGTTGTAACTGTTTGTCTAGTACGTAAGTAGATTAGAAGAACAGGCCCAGCTCGCTCACAAAGTGAGCGGCTACTCCGGCCGCAGCAAGCAAGCGGGAGCGTCCCGGCCGTGGCCTGGCCCGTCGGCCGGCGCTTACAAGTTAAACTACCAGTAGTAGTCTAGTAGTAGATCTAGTAACAGTCTACTAGTAGTTATAGTAGTCTACTAGTAGTAGTAGTCTACTAGTACTACTACTAGTAGTGGTGCTATTACCACTACGGCACTAGGTCTAGTAGACTAGTGAGTAGTAATAGCAGAATCTTTGGTAGTAGTACAGAGGCTACACTCTAACGCCTAACGGTTAGGGGGATATCAACAGGGTGGGTCGTGGCTCAAAAAAAAAAAAAAAGGCCTAACCAGTTTCCCGTAGTCAGTTTCTGCAACATTTGTTATCAGTAATTTAGATGCGCCATTTTCTAAGAAAAACGATACCAAGAATTATCGTCAATTTTGGTCGAGTAGTTTTTGTTTTATGCTAAAAATCATACTGTGGAAGGAAGCCCAAACGCCGTGCTTATCTACCGATGAATGCCACGGTGGGGCTGGATTCACGAGTAGGTCTAGGCCTATAAAGCAGGCGAGTCGCCGTAGTATTAGTACAGACACGCAGTGGTGGTGGGGCTATCGTGAAATAGGCCCCACCGCAGTGCGCGTGCACCGTACCCGTGCGTTTATAGCAAGCAAGGGTAGGTCCTCCTAGGGTTTAGGGTTAGGTAGGGTTGTATTTATGGTTAAATTGGCCGTTAAATTAGTCGAGGGCCATATTATGAAGTCATTTTCGCCGCATTCACGAGTATTCACTGTGGAAGGCAGCCCCACCGCCGTGCTTACCTACCGAGATGAACGCCACACGGTACAGTGGGGCTGAAACAAGCGAGTCGCCGTAGTATTACTATTAGTACAGACACGCAGTGGTAGGGCCTATTTCACGAGTTTGCCGAAAATAATGGATATCCAAGCGTACCACAGTTGTAATCTGTATTATTGGCAGTATTAAATCCGATACAGTTCATTAAATATTCTTTTGTCTAAAGGCTTAGCCAATGGCAATAGTGCAGCGCAGCACCTGCTATGCGCTCGCTAGCTCGCTCCCCCGCCAGCGCTAGCCAGTGCAGCCGCCGGCCGGCTGTCGCTGCGCTGCGCTAGCATAGCCTTGCCAGCTCGCTGGCTACGGCTAGACTGGTCGTGAACGACTCCGTTCTTAGACGTCATCACAATTTAGAAGTGATAGTGCGCCGCATGCGGCGAAAGTATAGCAAGTTTTCCAAAACCGAGGAAATTGCATCCATTATGTTAACAAATATAGAACAAAATTCAGAACAGTAAAAAAAACCGCACAACCATAGAATTACTTAGAATTTAACATTTGATATTATTACATCATTGAGAAAAAAATGCCTAAACCATTTTATTAGGTCTTTAAGTTGAGAAAATTTTATTACAGGTCAACGGATGATAATCATATTACATGAGTACATTACATTTCAAAGTATTCATTATTCAGATTATTTTTTTTTCACCATGTTGTTTTGCCAAGCCAAAGAATCTTTATTTCAGTTAACAAATTCGTTCAACTGATTATGTGACAAGAATTTATTTTTTGAAAGACAAATAAGGCCTCGACAGGTATTTGAAAATAAAAAAGCCAAAAACATGTAAATTTGTATTACATCAAAAATACATATTTTACATTCCTGTCATTGAGCACTTTCCATATGCCCCATTTGTTTGTTAAAGCGATAACATAAAGATGATTATCCTAATCATAGAAAATGGTCATCTGAAAGGATGCAAAACTCATACGTACACAAACAAACTTAATAATAAAGATATTAAACTGATGGCATGACAAACAAAACTTCACTTGACAAAGCAAAATACAGCATTGGTGGTTGGCAAAGAATAGGTATTCATAATTATGTATGTAAAATAAACCATGCTGTCTTGCTGGCATCATCCAGGTACATACATCTACTGTACATACACAGATAACACTAACAGCATCGATCATAGGTAGTGTTAAAAAAAGCGGCACCAAAATGGGATTGGATATTGTAGGTAAGAGGCAATGAGTAAAAAAGAAGAAGAGGAAAATAAACAAATAAACAAATTCATAGTCACATCATCATACAGAATAGATTTCAGTTACCAAAATGCTCACGAATGCTTGGCAGCTCATTTTATGTTAATTAATAGCCTTTCAAAAACATAAGAGAACCTCATTATGTCAAGGACCTAAATACCACGATTCACCTGTAATTACCTTGTTTGAGTGTATATCACCTTTCTTACTACACATATATTGTAATTATACACAGCCCTGTCCCTTTGCTGCACACAGCATTTAGTTGGACTAGTTTCTTTCTATAATAGGTTCTTGTTCTGTCAGCTTGAAAGTGGTATGCACAATCTGTGAGGTTTAATGTCTAATAGTAGTCATAGATTTTTCACATGTAATAAGTCAAGAGTCTTCACCTGGGACCTGATAAAATCATCCATTATCATTTGCAAACTGGCAGGTCTGTAAGTTGCAAGGTTACACTAATTTAATTAAAAAAAGAAAGAAAATGCATCAAACTGAACATTACCCATTTGACTAGTTAAAAGAAAAAATACAATGTACACCGTTGCATGAATCAATTACACAACTTTGAGCACAAACAACACAGCATGGACGTGGAAGGTTTTGCACTTCAGGCTCACACCCATAAGTCTTTTTATCCGATAGCAAGTACAGCTACAGGGAGTATACTGTTATTGCCCAAGTTAGTCCTCACCTAATCCTTTGCCATCAGTACAGCACATGAATCTTCCCCTCCTCTACCAGCACAGCAACTCTCTTGTGCAAAATCAAAATACTGCACATGAACTAAGTATATGCTGACTTTCTTGCAGTTTATACTTGTACCCATCACGAATGTAAAGATACACAGAAGATACACAGAAGATACACAGAAGATACACAGAAGATACACAGAAGATCACCCAAGCCCAGTCATCTGGTTTTGACATACATGTACGTACGGTACTAAACTTGTACATTGTACATTACGGTACTGTACAAGTATTTCCTCATTTACGCTGTCACCAGTGATGGAATAACACAGGACATAGTGACACTCCTTTTCCTCCAGTCAATCTTTAAAGTACATTGTAGCTAACAAATCTCTGCACTGATGATGATGAGTCTGGCTGAATATGATGGTTCTCTCAGTTTTACATTTCTTTCGCTCACATTTTCTTTCACTAATTAATGTGAAAATATCTTGAAATTTTCCTGAAGTGACAAGCTGACAACATACACTTTCTGTAACAGCAAATATTTTGCCAAGGCTCCCTGGTTGGGCCAATCTGGTGCTTGTATGACGATTTCAAAATGCTGAATGCCCAAACTCTCAGTGAGGTCATCATTCTCTGAAGGCAAGGGAAGATGTAGGGCCCACTCGTGGCCGTCAAAATACCAGGTACGTGGCATAACGGACTACAGCTCCGCAAGTCGACCTTAGCTGGCTTCTTCTAGTCGTCATCGTCTCCTATAATACTTAAAGATAAAACAAACAGAAAGAGAACTTCGAGTAATCAGTTTTCAATGTTTGATGTTAAAGTGATACATTGTACTACGTAAATCTTGCCAAATTGAGAACATTTGTCAAAAAAATCAGCACATTTTTCTTCTTCATTGGAGATCAACATTCAACAATCGTATCATTATGGTCAACTAGTGTTTCAGTTTGAACTCTTTATACATATGTACAACATATGTTACGTTTGCACGCCTGACTCTGTCAAGGGCATGTTGTAGTTAACTTCACATATTCTGCTCAATGCACAAACCCGCCCCCACCGATCGATAAATCACTAGCACAGGGTAGACAGTGTTTCTGGCAATTCCATTTCTCTCACTAACAATGTACCGGGTAACCAGTATAGCCTGTTTTTTACTTGGTGATTGACTAGCAAGTGGTGTTCCCTACGAATTGTTCTTACTGGCTTTTTGTGTCGGAAAATGGAAAATTGACGAGATTAAACTTTTAGTTTGTGCAAATAAATTCCATGATATGGTAATCATTATGGCTGATTAAGATGCTTGAAATAGAACACTTCCCTACAGCGCATAAACGGGATTGAAAAGGGATTTGAATACAGTTTAATGCATTCGTATTGCTGTTTTTGCCTCAAAAAAGCCGGAGAATAGCTTTAATCGGGGTGTATTTCGTAGAAAACCGCTTGACTTGCGATGACATCATGTGGTCATCCGCGAGCAAGCAAGTAACTCTCCTGGAGAAAATTATAGAATAAAAACATCGGCTATGATAATTTCAGATAAAAGTAGTTTCTGGTATTGTGATTCTCGAAAGGTATATTCATGTTTATTTCGCTTTGTGTAAAACCAAGATTATTTTAGAGTAAGAATAATAATTTGGAAGAAAAGAGTGATTGGGTCAGAAATCTTCCTCTGGTCAGCTCGGAGAGACCGCGTGAGTTTCATTCGCTCTAAGAACGGCCAGAGGAAGAGGACACGTTTTGCGTCGGAGGAAAAGTCAAAGTTTTGGACAATCATCCCGATTTTGGAGAAAATCGTAAGTAAATTCAACATTTCAATTTATAAATGGATAGAGAAACGTCCAATAATGAATTGTGTCTCCGCACGTTGTTTTAGAGAATTTTCTTTAGGGAGAATTATGACGTTGTTAGGTGATAGTGGTCCACCGTGAAATAGTTGCGTTTTCGCTGGACATTAGTCTCGTATATGATACCACTTTCCTTCTTTGTGTGAATTCCACATACTGTATGGAAGACAGAGATTAATTGCGATGAAGTTGTTTTAAGTTGTTGACCGTAATTGTTGATATTGTGTTTGTAATTTCGCATTACGAAGTAGTAATG
>NW_027273844.1:0-9226 GCF_040938485.1 Diadema antillarum | reverse complement strand
AATTTGTTAATGACCGAGGGAGACAAACTAAGAAACTCACACCTGAATCTTCACCTCCCTCTGAATAATATCTTCTTTCATTTATCCTATGCCTTGTCCGCCTTGGACGACTTAACATGACAATGTCGGAATCTCGGAGCTTGGGTATTTGTTCCATGTTCATCATATCACTGCCGGCAACCAGGGACAGCCTGGTGGCAGTGTCGCTGCCCGGAAGGCAGTAGATGACAGGTTCGAGTCCCTCTGGTTCCTTTTTTTTCCGACATGTTTGTTAATTTACAGATAAGCAGTTGCAATCTTTAAAAATTTAATTTGTAGAGGGAGACAAGCTGAAGAAACTCACATCTGTATATGCTATCTTGTTATCACTTCAAAATATACGTTTTGATCATCACAGACCGTTAACCATAAGATCATTTTGTGCGACATTACGTGAGAGTATTGCCTGTTATTTACAACAAAATATGACTGTTCTGTGTTATTTTTTGGATTCACAATTAATAATTATGTTACAAAGGATAAGTATTTATTTTTCTTTTATTTAAGTTTCGCCTGCTTATTATTATGCATGCTAACTCTCATTGGCCGTGGAGATCACTACGGCACAAACTCGCATACACTTATGATGTGCTTGATAACTTTATCTTTACAGCATATTACATGTTATTGTATATATATAGATGATGATAAGTGACTATACAAACAGAATTCCTGTATGAAATCTATGCTGAACGTTGTTATTTCTTCAAAGATTGAGTTTATTCACAATGTCACAAAGTGAATGTTTATGACACATGATTGTCACTCCGCGTTGTATGTTTGTACAGTTGAATGTTTTGGTACGCATGTTTTCATAATTTAATTCCTATAAAACAAATTTCACTTCACACAGATTCCACTATGATTTATGTATGATACGTTGTGTCTATCTGTAGATAAGCAGAATGTGACTAAATTCATTTGTATTTGACTAAATGTGACCGTGCACCTCAAAACGAACATAAAGTTGCACACACTGATTTTGCGTGAGGACTGAAAATATGTGAAATGGGTCAACCTAGCCGCACTTGACTTTTTCATACTTTCTGAAAGAGCGGGTCTACTTTTACATTATGCTAAAATTTGGTATCATAAAACGGGCAGGAAAGTGTGTTTTTTAGCAGCTTATCTCGAACATTTTTTGTAGAATAGTGTGATTAGGTGTGTCTTTAGAATCTCTTTTTCATTTCTGAAAAACCTTGTCCACACTCTTCACTTTCAACTCTAATAGCTTTTGAAAGGATAGTGCTACTGCTTTGAAAGTTTGCATTAATTATGGACAGAATGTGTTAATAAGACATGCTAAATTTCAGTTTAATTTGATAATCCCTTCATTGCTGTTACTCTGGTGGTTTACTTCCCGTTTTTTGTCCCATTCATCGCACAGCCAGCACGGTTTGATAAAGATTAAGCGCTTGAATAGACACTGTACTTCAGAGCCTCTTTTCTCAGTTCACACTTTTTCTGAGTTTGTGCTTTCTTTCCAATATTTAGATAGGTTAGGAGAGTCCATTTGATTTGAGTTATACATCATTTTAAAGCTTAAAGTCTGCTCTTTCAGATTATGGTCTTAACTAAAAAATCATGTCTGGCGACTTTTTGTTTGTTTTGAGGTGCAGGGTCACAAATGTGACTCTATCTATTTTTTTTAGATATCGGAGTCAATACGTTTTATTCATTTGCAGACATTTGATCAGCATGACTTATACACGCCTATACTTATGATAGGAATTATAAATGTGTTAACGGTGCAGCAATGTGCCTTGGAAAAGGATGGACATATTTGATGAAATTTAATACAGCAATCACCTTGCAGGGAATAGTGAAAGCGTTTAATTTTTTTTTGAAGAAATACAATATGTCTTGTATGTATTTACGAATGTAGTTTGTTTATTCAATTTTGTACAGTTCAAGACTTGATAAAGAAAATGTTTCGCTAGTATGACAGTATAGTCAGGTGCGATTCTTATGTAAAAAGAAAAATAAACAAATCGAACAAAAAACAAAAACAAAACTATGTGAGATTGTACAGTTGGTGTACTATGTCAATGACTAAATGAATGAAAAACACGTACATGTAAAAATACTGACAATGAAATGTCAATGAAATGTGCCTGCCCTTCCAAACAGGTTGTAAAAATTACAGTCAACAATTGCTTGGAATTCCTCAGATTTTTTGCCATGAAGTAATACAATGACAAAAATAAATTGTTTTCAAGACGTGCTTGATCGAGATTATTAGTCGTTCGCATACGATGTAAATAAAAAAATCTGCTTGAAACATCAAGGGTTCACATTCATGTTATGTAGAACATGTTTATTTATCAACCGTACTTTCCTTGCTCTTTCTGTAGTCATGTTAGTAGAATGAATTTTGAATGATATGTTGATAATGATTATGACGGAAGTCGTATTATCAGAACTGGATTGGCTATTCCTCTTCCAACAGACCTCATTGGATTGCATAATGCCATTGAGCATTTGTGTAGTGAAGTATTACTGATAACACACGCTGTGCATCATTCTGTAGATGCCGCAATCTGTTTTTACAAATAGTGTTCAACATACGCATTTTGTAGTTAAACTGTTTAGCCTATTTGTTGTTGCCTGTCAGTATAAGACATCCAGATATCCATGACAAAACAATTTTCTTTTGTGATATGCTCCTAAAAGGAGCACTTCCTACCGTCTTACAAGTAAAGAGTGTTCTTGGAACAGGATGTCATATAAGTGTGAGTAGTGGAATTCGTAACATATGACATTCATTAATTGATTTCGTTATAGTTCACGGTTGTGCAAAGGAAATATTGTAATCTCGTATTGTGCATGCTTCACGACTCAACACTGCGAGATAGAGCGGCAACAGTGGTAATATTTAAGGGAGTGTGTCTTTCTTTCAAAATGTACTACATTGATTGTTTTGATATGTGTGTCTATGTTATTTTTAATTATTTACTTTTCCAATGTTACTTTATGTGTTCTTATATTCACTTTAAACAAAGAATAAGTATTTTTTTTTCTTATATTTAAGTTTTGCGCGCTTTATGCATGCCCATTCTCATGGGCCATGGAGTTAATCCTGACGGATAAATCGCGTACGCAATATACTTAACAACTTTAGGTTTACAGTATGTAACATGTTTTTCTAGATGATAATAAGTGATTATGCAAGTGAAATACCTATATGAATTTAATGTTGATCATTGTTATTGCTTCAAAGATTTAAGCTTATTCACAATGTCACAGATGAGTGAATATGACATATGTTATGATTTTCACGCCGTGTTTTATGTTTGTACAGTTGAATGTTTTGATACGTAGGATATGTGTTTATTATTAAATTACTATACAACAAATTTGATTTCACACAGATTCCATCATAGTATAATGTATATGATGCGTTGCGTCTATAATCTGTAAGTAAGCAGAAAGTATGCACTTGACAAAATGTGACTCTTTTTTGCTCGTTTTCTACTTTGTATATATCGGAGTCAACATGTTTTAGTTATTCATTTGTTCCTCTTCTGTTTACTCACGCCTAACATTCGCAGACATTTAGTCCGCCGACATTTAGTCCGCCATACACAACGTCATTTATATGATAAGAATGATAACTGTATTAATGGTTTATAGGCAGTGTGCCTTGGAAAAGGATGTAAATACTTGATGAAATTAAACACAGCAATCCCCTTACAATTGATATCCAATGTGATGATAAAAGCGTTTCATTTTGTTTTTGTGGGTAAGAAACAATTATGTCTTGTATAATGCAGAGCTACCAAGTCTCACGCATTCTGCGTGAGACTCAAGCATTTAGGGTCTGTCTCACGATCTCACGCATGGCACCCATTTTTCTCACGCATTGGACAAGTCTGCATCTTGGGCCTATAATAAGGAGCATAGCTCAACAGATTAAAGTGATAGTTGCAATTGAAGATATATTTCCCTTACGTCTTTCAAAATAAGTAAAAATGATCACTTCAGTATGCACCTGATCGCACCATTAAGAGCTAAAAATTGAAAAAGCTCCCTACCGTGGAAGGCCACAGGGGAAAAAAAAAACCCTCCTACACCCTCGCTTGCGCGCACATTCGCGCGCCGAAATGCCGAACGATGGCGAGTCATGAAAATCTCACTCATAATTTTTTTTTGAACTTGGCATCCCTGTATAATGTGTAACCCAATAATACGTATAGATACAACTGTTTCTTTGATTGTGTACAGTTCAGCAAGACTTGATAAAGAAAATGTCTCGCTACTATGATAGTATTGATATAGTAAAGTGCGACAAATCTGTAACCAAAAAATACAAATTCAAACAAAAAACATCACTTTTTGAGGCTGTGCATTGTGTTAGATTTCAATGAGTAGCCTATATGATTGAAAACACATACATTTATACATACTGACAATAAAATGTGTCGGTAACCTACCAAAGCTGGTTTTAAAGAAATGCAGTCATCAAATCCTTGGACTTCCTATCATTATGGGTCATGAAGTAATGCAATGACAAATAATTGTTTTCAAGACGTGTTTGATCGAGAATTATCAGTGAGCAAACAATGCAAATAAAAGCTGCTTTAAAAATCAAGGGTTTACATTCATGATAAAGAAAGCAATAACGTGTTTTTGATTATCAGCCATGCTTTATTCCTTGGTGTTTCTTTAGTAGAATTAATTTTAGATGATATTGTATGTTTACGATAATTATGACGGATGTCTTTGCGTATAATCAGAAGTTAATTGTACATTCTTCTTCAAACAGACTTAATTATATTATATAATGGCACTTTACATTTGTGTAGTGAATCATGACTGATAACACACTCTGCATCTCAAGATTTCGCTTTCTCTTTTTTACAGTATTCAACATTAAGTTTGTGGTAGGCCGATATCCATGGCAGACACAACATTTTTTCATATAATGTGCAGAAAAGGGAACAGTTCCTATCATGTCATCTACTTATCATTGTTCTTAAAACAATATGTGTGAGTGTTCGAAATAGTAGGGCCTAAACCTGATATTCACTAATTTCGTTATAGTTCACGGTTGTGCAACAGGACAATTGTAATCTCGTATTGTATAGTATTCACGACGAGATAAAGCCACAGCAATGCTTATTTAAGGAGTGTCTTTATTTCAAAATCTAGTTCATTCATTGTTTTGATTTGTGTGTGTGTTTTATTTGTATGTTAATCTTCAAATTGATACGTCTATATGATGTCATTTTTTTTTGTTAGTTATTTGGTATATTTCTGTGACGGTGAGTGTAAGATCATACCTGTATTATTTTAAATGCAGGCTGTGGCTATTCTTAACTTCCTCTACGTGTACTTTGATGCGTTGTGTCTATCTGTAGATAAGCAGAAAATAAGCATTTGAAAAATGTGACTCTTTCTGCCTTGTAAATATCGGAGTCAATACGTTTTAATCATTTATGGACTTTTAATCAGCCATAACTTAGATGTCTACTTTATAATATGAATTACAACTGCCTTAATGGTGAAGCAATGTACCTTGAAAAAGAATGAAAATAATTATTTGAGGACATTTAATGCGGCAGTCACCTTGGAATGAATAGTGAGAGCGTTTCGTTTTATTTTTTTTTTTCGGTAAGAAACACAATATGTCTTGTATACAGTATGTATGACCATGAATGATACGTATGAATACACAATTTGTTTATGTGATTTTGTACAGTACAGGACTTGACAGGGAAAATGTTTCGCTAATATGACAGTATAGTAAAGTGCGATTCCTCTGTAAAAAAAAAACAAACAAACAAGCAAGCAAAACGAACAAAAACAAAAACATATCTTTGTGAGATTGTACAGTGAGTGTATCATGTCAATGAGTATTATGACTGAAAAGCATATACATGTACATAGAAATACTGACAATGTAATGTGCCTGCCTTACCAAACAGGTTGTAAAAATTACAGTCAACAATTCCTTGGAATTCCTATATTTTTTGCCATGAAGTAATGCAATGACAAGTAATTTCGTTTCAAGACATGCTTGATTGAGAATTAACAGTGAGCATATATATACGATGTACGTAGAAACTGCTGTAAACATCAAGGGTTCACATTCATGATACACCTGTATGAATTATGTAGAACGTGTTCTTGATTATTAGCCATGCTGTCCTTGGTGTTTCTTTAGTCGAACGAATTTCGAATTACGTGTTTATAACGATTATATCGGATGTCGTATTATCAAAATTTATTTGTACATTCTACTTCAAACAGACTCTATTGGATTATACAATGATACTTAGTGTTTGTGTAGTGTTTTTTTCCTCTTTTTACAAATAGTGCTGAACATGCGCATTTTATATTCGAATGATTTGTTGATGAAAATTATGACGGATGTTTTTACGTATTATCAGAACTTAATTATACATTCTTCTTCAGACATAGTTAATTATACTTATGTATAACGTGTTTTTGATTATCAGCCATGCTTTCCTTGCTGTTTCTTTTAATAATAGAATGAATTTTGAATAATATATTGATAATGATTATGACGGAAGTCGTATTGTCAGAACTGAATTGGCTATTTTACTTCCAACAGATTTCATTGGATTGCATTACGCCACTAAGTATTTGTGTAGTGCCGTCTTACTGATAACACACTGTGCATCATTCTGTAGATGTCGCTTTCTGTTTTTACAAATAGTGTTCAACATTCGCATTTTGTATTTAGTCTCTTTAAATATGTGATATTTGTTTGCTTTTGCCTGTCAGTATGTGGCACGCAGATAGCCATGACCAACACAATATTCTCTCATGATCATTATGTGAAAAAGAAGGGGAGCATCTTCTTGTTATGTCATAATCATGATAATACGAAAAAATGTTCCTCCAATAGTCCAATAAGATGTGTGCGGTGGAGTGTGGTAGCACAATCCTCATGGCATTCATTGATTTCGTTCTAGGGCATGGTCGTATACATGGACAACGACAGTAATATCGTATTATGTAGCACATTCTTGACGAGATAAAGCAGCAACTATACGGTTATATTTAAGGGAAAGTGGGCCTTTCTTTCAAAATTTAGTATATTCATTGCTTTTATCTGTCTGTGTATGTTATCTTTGAAGTGATAAGTCTATATGTTCTGGTAACCACTTGTACTTTTTCAAGTGATAAATTTCTTTGATGGTGAGTGTAATCACGTACACGTGTATCGGTGTTTATATGCAGGTGTGGCTGTTCTTAAATTCCTCTACGTGGACTTTGTATGAGGCGTTGTCAATGCTTTTTATTCTTAGGTTTTGTTTGCTTCAGCAAACCTATTCTTGTGCGCCATATAAAGAGTCGGTGTGAAACAATAATTCTCACACTATTACGAGAAAATTGCTTTACACAAACGTTAACAACTTTAGACGTTAACAAAATCAGATTATCTTCGTTGTTGTTCATTGTCATCATGTTTTCTTAGAATTAAATGTTGAATTTCACTGTACCAATTTAAAACGTAGTGTGTGTGCTTTTTCCCACATATCATGTCAGTTACCAAAACACAAAGATTAACTTGTAACCCAAGCATATATTTCATCAATTATTGTACGCTTGGCATGTTTAATAGCCAAAATTGTTAAAGTACATGAAGAGTTTGTTCGCAAAAACCGATAAGTCCATATTTGCCAAATGGAGATATTTGCGATTAAAGGTCAGGAAAAATATAGAGAATAGTAAAAAAATATTTGCTTCTTTTGACCATAACTTCAAAAATGTACCTTGATATGTAAGGACCAATATGTCATTTAAAAGGTATTATTTTGTACTTTATGACCGAGACCGTACTTCAAAATCTTCAAAAATGGACTTATCGGTTTTTTGCGAACAAACTCTACACATGTATCAGTTGAATAGCTTGTAGTGATATAGAATATACTTGATAGGATAAAACGACAGCAATTAATTTTCACATGCAGGATATATGCTTACATTTACCTGTTGTCATTGTTGGTTTTATATCAAAGTGTGTTCACAATTTCATATTAATTAATAACCAATATATTTTTAGTAAAAACTGTGTTTTAGCTTTGCACAAAAGGACGTTGCAATCAGTAGACTAAATCGTTCTTAATACTACTGCAACAGTACTAAGTCGTGCATTTCTATTGAGACACCTTTTGATATTTTTAGGTAACTTTGCGGAATTTGTAGCCCAAGCTTATGACAGAATAAAAACAAGTGTTATCGTCAAGAAACATCGGAAATGTTCATTTATGCAGAAAGTAAACCCCCTTAACGAGATAAAAATCATCTTTTTCGTTTTTGTTTTCTGAGTTCCTCAGGCTCAACAGTCCATGATGACTCCGTCTAAATGTAACAATGAACCTGGCTGTGTCCTAACGTTATAGGAACGTTTAGCCTTTATGTCTTTATAGGCATTATGTACTTTGTTTATGTTTATGTACTACATACACACACACACACACACACACACATGCATGCATATTATGTTATTCATAATTTCATCATATATATGCATATACACTCAGCGAAAAAAGTAAATTCCCCCTTGCATTTGTGGATACATCTCAAAAAGTATTCAACCGATTTTTATAATTCAAATGGAATGGATAAAGAATTTTTATTACTCATAACATGAAGGCAAATCATTGCCACCAGATATCATTATTGGTGTGAAAAAATGCATTTTATGTCAAAATACAATCACTCATGATTCTGAACATTTAAGCATGGGTTATTGCATATTTCTCTATCTCTTTCTTTTCATGAGCATATAGTGAAGTATTTGATAATTGATATGTCCACCACCCGCAATGACCAGCCGCTATCTCCTCCTCATACTGTTAACTAAAGTTTGTACTTGGCGCTGATCAATGTTGGCCCATGCTCTCTGCAAGATGCGCTGAAATTCTTGCAGTGAAGTGTCATCTTTCAACTTCTTGCTCGCTTTCCATTTAATGATATCCCAAAGATTCTCTACTGGATTACAGTCAGGGGATCTTGCAGGCCACTCCATACATTCGATGCCATTTCCCTCAGCAAACTGATCTACAACTTGAGGGCATGATGCAAAATGCCCACAGGCACATTAATGTGATCAACCTAAATTGGAATTACAAATCACATGGCTTCTACCAATATTTTCATATTGAGAAGGCCTATTGTTCAAAATGTATGCATAACATCTGTTTAATAGGGA
>NW_027273843.1:0-16619 GCF_040938485.1 Diadema antillarum | reverse complement strand
TCCAAGATTAATAAAGATATTCATGAAGGAAACAGTGAACGATAACAACGTCCGCGAAGGAATAGAGGTGCAGCGCTGTCGCCAGCGCTGCGTGTAGTTAGTAACATCGATGAAGTTTGAAAAATTCACGGCTATGACAAACCTAAGATAGACGAAACCTATTTTGTGTGCCAATGAGTGGATCAAATTGAGTGGGGGAGACCGTGAAATCGCAGACCAGAACGAAGTGATTCAGCTGCTCAGGGGGACTGACTGCAACCTACGTAGTAGGATAATTTACAGGTTAGTTTACGTGCATACAGTCGAGTCGTAGCAGTCGACACTGCAGTGCAGTCTCACTCATAATGTTAATGACCATGATGACTACAAGTACAATTGTACAACGTTTAATAGCTATGTTATGAACGTTGCTTGTGTATGTTATAATGGGCGCTAATGCAGTAGCTTAGCCGTTAGCGTGTCTGTTACTTACATTGTAGATAAATTATCTTGAATTTCACCTTGGCATGGCATAGCGCCGTTATAAAATGTCGCCTAGATGTAATTTTACATGTTGTTCTATGTACAGCCCAGGTTAGGTTGATGTAGCTGATCGGTGATATTGTTTTGTAAAAGTCTTGACACACAGGACTGGATTGAAAAAGGTCTAAACTGCATGTAAATTTATATTTTCGTAATCATGGCCATGGAGTATTAATATTAAAAATCCATCCTGTTTCTCTCACCCCGAAATTGGCGAATCCTCCCTCAAAACACACATTTAGCATCTCATTAAATTTACTTATTAATATTTGATATAAATAGATCTAAAAGACCAACAATGACAATAACATAATTGCAACAATTAAACTCCCTAAAACATATGATTACCATTATGTTGTGCCAAACTATAAAGCAGTGGGTGGTGGTGATAGTGAAAGGCCAAGGATTACTAGTATTAATGATGATAAGGCAGTTGTATTCATAATCATGATAATTGATATTGCATGTGATCAGGTGCTGAAAGCTGTAGATGTAATCTAAAATCAGTAATTGCACTGCAAGTACAAGTTGAAGTAGTTGATGATGACAATGATCATGAGGTGTTAATGATTACCTGGCATAGTACTAGGGCCTGTGTATTGGTAATTACAAGATTCAAATATTGGCAGTCAATAGTCTACCATACATTTAATGATATATTGAGTGTAATGTTCAACCCCTCCCTCTAGCATTTAGCCTTTTCCCCCCTAACAAAATCCAACGGCTAATCATTGCTGTTCATTTCTCCATTGTATTAAATAGGATTCCATGAAACGTGCTACAAGAGGTTTATAGATAGCAAACGCCTGAATCTCGCTAGGAAACGAAAGCTGAAGGAGGAGCCTGGTCCGTCAGCAGGAGCATCTGTTTCCTCCCCTAAGACGCTCACATCAAGATCAAGATTTTCTTCTGGAAGCTCTTCAGGTTCTGCTGTGTTGCCTGTGAAATGCATCATTTGCAACAGAGTCAACCTAGCACTGCTCATTACTTGCCAAGGGAAATAGGTTAATATGATTGATATTGAAGCATGAAAACATTGTCATGTTACTATAAGTTGTCCTTGATAAAATGGAGCAATATATAGGCCTATACACCACTGAAACATTCACACACATACACAAAGAACTTCAGTGCAAAGTTCAGAAACAACAGAATGTACTGTATATGCACCAATGCTTTGGTCAATGTGATTGATATTCAAGAATTGACATCTTACCAAAGTTGTGCATGATAAAATGTCTTTGTAATACAGATTGCTTCCTGTATTTTGAATGCCAATGTTTATGCAACATGTTTTGACTCCTTGCCTCAGTATGCGATTGTTCGCCCTTTAGCAAACATTTCTGCCCACTATTATGATTTGATTAGGGTTGAATTATTCTAAGAACAAAGATGTTTTCCTAAGTGTGTTTTTTTTTTTCATAAAACTGAATGACTACGATTAAAATTTGTTTCTCCCACTCTTGGGACAAAAAATATGTAACTATTATTAATACTGAAACAGAATGTTCATGTAGAAAGGTCAGTACAATGTAGGTGTGAGTACAAAATCAGTTTGCTAAAACTAATACACACCAGCCAAATGAAAATTGTGCATAAGTTGAGTCAGGTTTGCACAGATCATGTGATATTGGATGTTAATTGCAATGTTATCATAATTTTTAATGCCAAACCTGTTTTATTCTCTCCAAGATTTTCAGGTACACATTGCCTCCAATGCAGAATCCAACAGTTTTCACTCATGAATGGGTAAACTATAATTTTGCCTTTATTTTATATATTGGCATTTTTCAAAACTTGTACACCCTTTCAAGGATATTTGGACCATGGAATGTTCCAGGAAATCTATTAAAACTATAAAATTTGACTGGTTATCATTTTGAGCTATCTTACATGAGAGGAGGTAGTGTCCCACCATGTTGTAACCTAATGATAGCAATGAAAACTTCAGGAAATTTTATGAAGATTAAATTTTCTAGTGCTAAAGTAATGTATAATATTTCATGAACAACGTGATTGCTATGTGATCTAAGTATATTAAAGCTTCTTAAGAAGAAGAAGAAGAAGAAAAGAAAAACATGTTTACTGATAAGCAATATGATCTGTTTAATAGTAATGTCTCATGTGTGTAAATGAGTTTGTATGTGTGCGTGTGAGTGTATATAATATGTCAGCGTTTTTATGCACCTGTGTATGTGTAATGCACTGATCAGTACATGTATTATATCATTGTGTGTGTTCATGTTTATGATAATCTTTTTTATGACGCTGATGTGATAAATGGCCAAGGCATGAAGAATAATATTTTGATACACTTGGGTATATTGAATCTTCATAACTATGCGTGTGCGTATGTGTGTGTGTGCATGTGAGGGTGTGTCTGTGTGTGTGTGTGTGTACAATAAGATTCTCCCACATGCACGCGGACACACACACAAACAAACACACTGATTTTTTTTTCTTTTTTTTGCCTTGAATGATTAGTCATTTGATTAATAACATGTCTTTGAACAGAATATAAGGCATTTGCCTTGACCTCTGACGGTCAGTCAGTGCTCTCTCTCATATGGTCTTGAACCACTTTGCTCTTGTCCTTTGCATAGCCAGCATCAGGAAAAGCTGAAACATGAGATATAATGCAACTATTAAACCAAAACTTCACTTTTTTTCTAGGTATATGGCTAAAAGCAGTGCTTTACAAATGTGTATATGCATTTCAGCTTAGAACTATACTGCGGCTAGCAGCCCCATACGCATAACTGCGGCTAGCAGCCCCATACGCATAACTGCGGCCAGCAGCCCCATACGTATAGCTTCACGGGGCTGTGAACTGTAGCATACAGGATCATGACGGATATTTTATCGCGGACAAATATCAACTTAAAATCGGGAAAACATCTTCAATTTGAAGACTTATTAATAAATTTGAAGTATTGATAACAGAGTTCGTGCAAGGTTTGCTTCTGCAAATAGTTCCTTTCTGTTCAAATTGATGACTAAATGTGACTCGGTCGAGAGGAAACTGGGAGAGCTACACTGAATTGACGGCCAGCGCATGCACACACAGACAGCTAATATCCAGTCAATGGATACGAAATTTGTGCGCAGTGATGTGTGCGCCTGCGCTGACCGTCAATTCAGCGTAGCTCTCCCAGATTCCTCTCGACCTAGTCATATTAAGTCATCAAATCGAACAGAAAATGACTATATGTAGAACCAAACCTTGCACGAACCCTGTTGTCAATACTTCAACCTTACTTGTAAGTCTTCAAATTGAAGAATTTTTGTTCGATTTAAGGTTGACATTTGTCCGCGATACTTCCCTGTCATGATCCTAAATGCTACAATCCGCAGCCCCATTACGATATGTGTATTGGGCTGCTGGTCGCAGTTTATAAAATATGGATTTTCGCAAAAACTGCAGGCTATTTCGAGGAGAACTTTTTACAGTATATTTAGGATGTACAAAACATCACATTTCCGCATTCAGAAAGTAGTGCCAGTGTTGCTGGAACGAAACCCATTTTCTAAGCCTCTTTTTCAGCTTCACCCCATGGCCTATGCCAGACAGTGTTCATTATTTATGAATTTTATGTTGTTGCCCTAGTGCATGTCCATTATAGATGTATGCATTTCATTTTGTGATTACAATAGTTGTCACAAATTTGCGACACTGGTGGTCTTGCCTATCATGTGCATAATATGTTCCTGACGCATGTACTGCCTGTGATTATAGCCGCCGTATTAGGTATGATAATGGTACGTGTACTTCAAGCAAATGGGATATATCACTGTACTGTGGTTGATTCTCAGCAATCAACTTTGACCTTGATAAATGTCAAATAAATTGTAAAAAATCAGGAAAATTAACTCTGTCCAACTTAACTTTCTGTTTTATGTGGGAAGACAATCTTGAAAGGAGTTCATGCTTGTAATGTGTGTGTGTGTGAGTGTGTGAATACATATATATACATATATATTATATATATATATATATATATATATATATATATATATAGATAATTATATATATATATATATATATACATATATATATATATATATATATATATATACATTTTGATTGAGTACCGGGTAGTCTACATGTTGGTGCAGCAATATCATGATATCGAAAGTAAAACAGAAACCAAGTTCATGTTGATCACCAACAATTTATTTACAGCACACAAATATTTGAGCGATTCGCTCTTTCTCAAGTGTTGTTGCAAATCGCTCAAAAATTGGTGTGGTGAAATAAATTGTCGGTGATTAGCATGAACTCGATTTCTGTTTTATTTCATGTATACAGATATACAGTGTATATATGTCTATAGGCATATTGCTTCCTATACCAATATGTGCAATAGTGGTAACTACTACACACTACTAATGATAATGATAACAGCAAGAATATAGATAACTAAGGTGATGTTGTCTTCCAAATTTCTAATATGTTGAACGAGTGTCAGATGGGGAAGATGTATTACATGATCATATCCACAAATCATTGATTTTTACAACTGGACTGACTGGAAATTTAATTTGACCTGTTTAATGGGAGAAAAATCAAAAACACGAACACACATCTTCTTACAATATCATTGGAGGGGGGAAAATGCAAGACATAGGGTTGAGAGGGGTATCTGAAAAATGGCAGGACACAGACATGGACAGGCGCGCGTCTTAGATTATTTTATACCAAAGCAGATCACGTCTCCGAAGTCAAATAGATCTATCCGAAAGGGGAAAAAAACACCTGTTTCAATACAGACAACTTTCAGGGAAGAGTGTGAAATAAATAACATAAATGAGTACATGAATCTGTGGTCAACGCTGGATTGAGAAGTACCAGTTTGACAGTTTACAAGTTCAAGTAAATATCAAGGGCTATAGCGGCTGTCATACTGTCCGATCAGTGAGTTGACCGTACCGTACTCGCGAGGAGCTGCGGAGGTACCGCTAAGCAACATGGCGGCGTGTGCACTGAGGCGTCACATCCGGGGTGCGCGGTGGCGACACCTAGCTCAGCGGGTTGTGAATGGGTGTGATTCTTCTATGTGTAAGAGTTCTGTGGTATGAGTTGCTCTTAAGGGCTTTTTACACTTGTAAAATTTTGCTTAGCCCCGGACCAACGGTGGGGCTAAGGGGGGGGGGGGGGGGGGGCCTTAGCCCCACCGTTGGTACGGGACTATCCTTAGCCCACTTTCTGTTTACACTCGTTTTTGCCAAAGTGGGCTAGCCCCACCGATAGTACGGTACTATCTGGCCCTGCAAAATAGCAGGGGTTAGCACCGCAATTGCGGTGCCAACGAAGTGAGTGTAAACAGAACGAAAAAATAATCCTGGGCTAAGCGCCGGAGACGAAGTCCGACCCTCACTGACCAATCAGAAACGAGGTCATCAAGTGCTGCCGGTGCGTGGGTGTACGTGTACAGTACACAGCGTAATTATGAATATTCATGTGGTTTGGAAAGTCCGGGGCTAAGAAATACGAGTGTAAAAAGGTCAGTTTTCTCCTTAGCCCCGGACAAGAGATAGTACGGGACTAATTGGCGAGTGTAAAAAGCTGAAAAAATTGGTACGGGACTAACGATAGTCCTGGGTCAGAGAAAGTCCGGGGTTAAGAAACACAAGTGTAAAAAGCCCTTTAGAATACCCATGCGTCAAATAATGACGGTGATGCATCATAGATTATAGAGAAATTATATATAATATACAGATATTATAAAGAAGTTATATAGGAGGCACAGTGTGCCCCCCGCCCTTGGGCCTGGAAGGGGTCAGAATAGCTTGGGCTTTATAGGGTCAAACCGTTTTCGCTGTCCCCCCTACAGGTCTGTTGCCAAAGTCTAGCTCCAAGTATGAATAGAATTGAAATCAATCGCTTTGATTATCCTTAGTACTAAAAGCATAGGAAACTTGATTTCTTAAAACAGTGGTATAGCGTGTCATTACGTTATACCAACAAAAATGGGAAAATTGTAATTTTCTTTACCTTAGTACTGACGTGTTTTCATTATTTTGTTGCTGCTGTGCTTCTTCTTATTCGTCTATTTTCGTAATATACATTAGAGGCTTGTCTGAATAGCTATATCGTTATACCTATCACTTGCCCATATACTGATCAATTCCATTCATAATTCATTATGATTCCATTATCTAGGGATAGATGAACTTGGTAATCACAGGTGCCGATTTCACTTTGGATAATAAGTTTTGTGTTGCACTGCTGTTGCTGGAGCAGTACATGGCAATACTGTTGGTAAGAGATTATTGTTTTGTTTTTATTTCTAATTTTGATACGTGCGTGCGTGTGTCACCCTGTTTCAACGGCAGCTATGATAGTCTAGACAGGTTTCGTTAAGTGATTGTATAATTTGACAGACTGTTGTGTCTGTGACACGGGCTGTAAAGCTATTTTTATGACGACAGTAAAGTGATTCGAACACTGCAGAAGAACAATAGTATACAGACTGAACACGCCGCTGTTGTAGATCCAGCGGAAGAGACATGCTTGGAAATTCAAGGAAGGGCTGAAGATAGCTTTAGACAATCTTAACATGAAGGCCATCTCCGGGTAAGCAGAAAACGTTATCATGATTACATTCATGTTATTTTGATACTGTCATGGTTAATTTGCAAGATTTTAAGACCCTGTCACACCTTTCCTAGCAAGCTACGCGGGTTTATTGCGTGTATGGATTTTATCCAGCACGCAGGATAATTTTCCGCCGGCGGACAAGGATTTGGGCGAGTTTTGCGTGCGCCTTACCTGCTGGACGTGTGCTACTTCATACGTTTTTACTCAAGTTCTAGTTACGGGCTAGTTGCGTGGGAGTTGCCTGAGAGGTGCTAACGCTACGGCCCTTCTACTGGTATTCTGCGTGGACATCTGGTGACTTGCGGGGAACAATTTTTGCAACCCGAAGGTCCCAACAGATGGCCTGTACATGGACAGTACCGAGCACGTAGCCGCCCGTAGTTGCGCTTGCACTTGCAAAGGTCCACGCAGAACACCAGTAGGAGGCCCGTAGCTGCCGTAATTCACAGGCAGTTAACCCGCGTGCATGTTGAGAGTCATGCATTTACTGCCTTTCTGCTGTTTAATTGAGAGCCGGCTGCGGCCAGCTCTGCCAAATAAATATTCCTTCAGAGGAATTCCTTCACTGAGTTGTCAGCCTCCACGCGCCTGACACTCGGGTCACACAGAATACCCGCAAGTAGAACTTAAGTAGCACGCGTCCGGTGAGTAAGACACATGCAAAACTCGCCCAAATCCTTGTCCGCCCTCCGAAATTGTCCGGTATGCTGGAAAATCCCCACACGCAACAAGCCCGCGTAGCTTGCCCAGAAAGGTGTGACAGGGCCTATAAACATAGCTGCGGGTAAAAAGGGTTTGCGTGTGCACCTCCGGGCGTCTACGGGCGAGATACGTGCTAGGTACTGTCATGTTCGGGCCATCTGCGGGGATCTCCGGGTAGCAAAAATTGCTCTCTGCAAATTACACGCCCGGAAAGGTGTAACAGAGCTAGAATCTTAAAACGTTTCCAGCCTCACGTTGGAAAGCAGTTTAGGACCTATATAGAAGTAGAGGCAGGCCTATCCTTGTTATTTGATACTTGTTGCAGAGACCCTAATCGCAGATCTTTGGAAAGTATACCGGGATACCGATCATGTCATGTGCCAAAGGATTTGCCTATAAAGTGACAGGATTGTGCAATGTCTCTTTATATGTACAATAAAAGTGACAGTGTCTTTGAATTATATTTGTTGACAAAAACAATGTCACCACAAAACCTTCACCGATATATCAGAGAACAATGATATCAAGACATTACTGAGTATTTTTTTTATCATGCAGATTGACATTAACAAGTGGTTATAGATTAAGTCGTCAAAACAAAGCGTGACTTTCTTTTCAACAAGAAGACTTTAAATAGACATTTTACAGATCCTCTGGGCACCGTTCAATGAAAGTTGTCAGCCCTGACAAGTTGTCAGTCTCTGTCAATTTCAGTAAAATCCTTGGTTTTGATTGGCTGAGAAGCTCTGGTCACTGACTGTAACTATGGTGATTATCAGAGACTGACAACTTGTCAGGGCTGACAACTTTCATGAAACGGTGCCCTATCTGATGAAGCTTGCAAATCGCCACCATGGTTACGTTCTTCTAATTCGAAACTGAAATCTCTTGGATATTTACCTTATGAGAGGGATGTGCGTTTTTATGTGATTAGACCTATATTATTGGAAGATATACAATGCAACCATGTCTCCTCTTTGCCAGCACAATGATCGATCGTAGCACTGTTATCGGTGTAATAAAGAGCAGGAAAGAGAGCGACACACACACACACACACACACACACACACACACACACAAGAAAACAACAACTTTGCATTCCAGTATTTCTCTCATCGAGTCTTCTGTGCTTAAAGGGGATGGCTAGTAACTGATCAGTGGGAAACAGTGCGAATGCTGGAGGATGATTGTTCCCATCCTTGTGGGATTCATTTAAGAGCACATTATATATCTATTGTTGTGTGAAAATTATTTGATTCAGAATGGTCTCATATGCAAGTAATGTGCAGTTTAATGTTTCCAGGTTAGCGTGCCTGGTCAGTGACGGGGCATTAAACTGCACATTACTTGAATATGAGACCATTCTGAAGCAAATAATTTTCACACAGTCATAGATATATAACGTACTCTCAAATGAATCCCACAAGAATTGGAACAATCATCCCCCAGCATTCCCACTGTTTCTTACTGATCACTTGGATACTAGCCATCCCCTTTAACGAGGTTCTGACCCAGTTCTATGATGAAAAGTGTTTGGCAAATCTACGTTTAGCTCACTTCTAGTCATTAGCAAAGTGAAGAAAGCGATGTATACATAATTTTACACAAAAAACTTGATCCTTGATGAAAAACAAATGAAATACTGACTGCTTTTTAACTCTATCATCAGGATATTTTCGGTTCATTGGATCGCATTGATGGCATTGTTAGGTGAGTATGATTCGATAAAAAATAGTCGATGGCACTTGGGTTTTTGAAACTGCATCCGTAAAGTCATAGTACAGGGTGTTCCTTAAAAAAGAAAGGTAACTAAAGTTCAAAGGTCAGGTATGTCAAGAATACATGCTTTATTCTTCTGAAATGTTTACTAAAATTCAAAGCGGTTCATCAGCTTTAAGTTGACACCTTGCTTGCGTCACCACTGCCACGGATCACAGAGTTAATAGGGTCCTTCGGAGGTGAAGAGTACAAAACCTATTTTTTCCAAGTTTTTAATCGACTGTCTTATTTCCCAAAACTTCACCTAATTAACATTAATATCGCAGCATTCACTCAATTTTTATTTCCTTGAAAAGAGCTCATGAAGCTTTAGTTGATATGACAGTTAAATTCATGAGTGAATAGACGAATAAATCTCTTAAAGGTTTATTAACTTACGACTGTAAAAGACATACAAATGCTTGTCCCTTACTCAGATAAAAAAAAAGAAGAAAAAAAGACTTATACATGGATGACTATTTTCCGATCCCTTTCCAACACGCTGCCAAGGATAGAGAAGGACGGTGTAGATACTTTATAAATAAATGTAGTAGATACTTTTTGAGGGTAAAATAGACTAATCTGTTCCATGGACAGAGTCTATTTAGAAAAAAAAAAGAGCAAAATGAAATGTCAAGACGCTGACGGTTTCAATAAAATCGGAGTGATTGTAATCATAATTCATTCATAATGTGTATGCCATGAGAAAATCTTTAACAATCTTTAGAAAATTAGAAAATAGAATGAGAAAACCTTATAACATGAAGGGAAAACGTATGATGATTCTTTCATTGGTTGATTGAAGTTATAGTACGGTAGAGTGGTTGTCTTATATTTCACGTGGTCGATGTAAAATTTGACCTGCCACAAGGCGACGAAATAATTTGATATTACTTTTTTTCTCTATATCATTTGTTTTAAGGTACTGTTTACCAATGGGAGCAGTGATTTGAAAATGTTCGAGATATCAGATTAGATTGCACATGTGTAGGTTTGGTGTATCACAAAAATCCTACCATATATTATAAAAATTGTGCAATAGAGCCTAAAATAAAAGGAGATATCACGGTTTTTCTCAATTAATAATAACTGTAGACAGTTTAGTCTAGGATTTTTGTCTGTATAACTATTGTTCATATTTTGTATATTTAACACGAACTCAAGTTCTTACATTGGTTATTTCTATCCCTAACTCATATTTTAGATCTATTTTGAAGCATTAAAGCTGGGTTTTTGTTTCATCTTCAAATGGTAAATTATGCCTATATTAGAATGCATAGAAAGTCTCTTTGGAAATCATATTTAAATAACAAGTTGTACTTTCAGGAAAAGTGCCTATAACTATAGATGAAATGTAACGGCGGATAATTGGTTCTCTTTTTCAGTCGATCAAATTATCTTTGTCTGCGAGAAATACTCACACACACATACAAACCACATACCAAGTCATACTTTCCAACAGCTTATGTTCAGAATGCACATTCAGCGCATTCGCTTAATTTGCAGAAAACAAACGTGATTTTATTTAGTAATACCCTTGATAAATTGCCAAATGATATAATTTTTGGAAAATGAAGTGATTATAAAACGAGTTTATTCTGTTAGATTTCTTGGACTAATTGTAGATAGTAAGTTTTCTTGGAAACAACATATAGATTGTATATGCCGTACAATTTCCCGTAACATAGGTTTAATTAGTAGAGTAAAGTTTTGTTTTCCTGTTAAAACGTTGCTAATGTTATATTCAGCATTAATTTTACCTTATTCAACGTGTAGAATTATAGCATGGGGCAATACACATTCAACTTATTTGGATATAATATTTCTGTTACACAAAAAGCATTTCGAGCAATATGCAATACTTCTAGATATTCTCATACTGACGATTTATTTGTGGAGAACAAGGTTTGAAAGTTACGGATTTGTATTATTATTATCTTGGTCAACTTATGTATATAGTTTACATAACAATTCACTACATTTAGTGTTTGAAAATAATAAAATATATGTTTAATAAGAAAATAAATACCCCACTCGCCAAATAGATGAGTATCATTCGCCCCTTGATACTCGAACTCTTTTCACAAAATCTACGTTTATTTACAGTGGCCCAAAATTATGGAATTCTCTCGAAAAAAATATCAAAGATTCCAACAGTTTTGAATCTTAGGAAATATCTGATTAGTTTATACGTACCCCATGATTAGTTCACCTGGTTTGAAATTGTTATTTTTCTCTTCGCCCTGCATTGAGAATAAACTGACCTGCCCTTCGCTCTATCTACTCCCCCTCTCTCCCTCTCTCTCTTTCCCTACTCTCTTCTCAGTGTGTGTATGTGTGTGTGTGTGTGTGTGTGTGTGTGTGTGTGTGTGTGTGTGTGGGAATGCGCATGCCTCATGTTACCATCGATGTGATGAAAAGTGTATACTTCCAATGATTAACTTGTACGGTACATGTATTGTAGTTTTAGCTATTTATTGATGTATTGAAGTAATGTAACGTGAGTAAGTGAGGGGACTGCACTATACAAGTTCGCTTTTTAGCAGCCCCTCAATTTTTCATTTCCACCAAGTTCTTAGTGAAACAAGATGTATTATATGTTATAAGATAGGCTATCATTTGACGTTTGTATTTTCTATGTATATTGATTGGAAATGAAAATAAAACATGAATGTACAAAATCATATCTGATGTAACGGAATTCAGCAGAAATAAGTCAAATCAAATCAAATCAAATCAAATCAAATGAAAGAATGAATGAATGAAGTGAAGCTTTAAGCGTGGTCAGTGCAGTCGGCGTTTAGGTCATTTTTCTTTGAGTGGATAGGTTAAGTTTTTTTTTTATGTACCGTAATAGTTTTGCTTTATTTATTGATCATGCTCCACCTGTTTGGATACCTTTGCTTCTGTTGATTCTCGTTATTCCTTTGCTGCCATGTCAAGGGCCGGTTGTAGATGTGGCTCCCTCTTCGGCAACTCACCAAAATTCTCCGATCTGCGACAAAGATGATGTTGAGCAGTTACTAATCCCGAAGCAGGTGCCTGACCGTCAACGATTTTATTTCGACGGCAATCGGAAGTTTTTTGTCTTAAAGCAACGGTGTGTCCAACAAGGTAGCTAGTGTTCAACGGTTTGTGTGTAGGCCTGTTGTACGTGTTCTATGAGTCGCCGTTGTGGTTGTTAGTGTTGTTAATGCGATAAAACTTCACTGATATTATCACTCCGGACTCCTACTTCACTACTTCGTCAATTATGATTGCTTTATGATGTGTATGTTATTGCGTCCTGCGTCAGTGCGTGCGGCATTATTTGAACTACATAGAATTGTACAAAAACAAGCAAATAGTGTTGGTTGAGACCTAATGTCAGGTTTCTGCTATTATTTGGTGAGATAATGAGAAATCTCTTCTGAATTATGGAAGAGGATGTAATTCCAAGAGGGATTCGATGTTTATTTGATGTAAAATTGGTGTTGAAATAGCTGAAATAGCCAGAACAGAGCAATCCTAATAAAAGGTGGGACCGACCTCTTATTAGGACCGCTTTGTTTAGTTCAAAGTTTTAGTTTAGATTTATTTCGTATTTCCATTTTCTCAGTGATGAGATTACAAAATTATTGACAGTAAAACAAGAATACGAAATAAATACAATCATGTCTTTTGATTGAAGAAGAAGAAGAAAAAATATACTTGACACAAATGTACATGGTCATATCGTATGAAGATGTCACTATAGTAAGTATAAGAAATATGATGGGGCCTACATAAAAGTTTTAAAGCTTGTAAAACTGTAGGTTCCCGAGTTCATAGGCATATAATTTTAAACGGATAACGGATATCTTTGTCTTGACCAACTAAAATTATATCAGCACAAAAATCGATAAGTAATAAACTAATGAACCACATGGATATCGCACAAACCAGACTGTATACTGATCTCGCAGTGTTTGAAAAAAACAAGCTGTATATTAAAAGATGTCTCGGTGCCATTAGATAACTTAAATAACTTGGTGCTGCGGACAAGGACAAAAGACTGGGAGTATAAAAAAGTTGCTAAAATCTTGGTAGTGTGTATCCACTAAGTAATAACTGTTTTAATTTGCGTTTGAAGGTGAATAAGATAAGGAAGAAGTAATATCTTGAGGGAGGTCATTCCAATATCTGGGTCCAGTAAATATAATTGTTTTCTTTGCAAAAATAGTGCGAGTACGGGGAAGGTGATAGGCGTCACTCTGGCGAGTGGGATGACAGTGGATAGGGCGATTCCTTTTGAACATGTGGATAAAAACACAGGGTAATTCATTAGTTGTTAGCTTATACATGAAAATTCCGAGAAACAACGGAGCTACAGTACGCTTGTGTTCACTTCCTTATGTTGCCTGTCTTCATAAATATGATCTTATTCTTTTCTATGTGTAAACAGATTGCCTATCGGCACCTTGTCGTGAAGGTTCAACTTGCGTTGAAACAATACGAGGACACTCATGTGAGCATCTATACATTATTAATTGATCTCTCAGTTACACTCACTTACTCTGCATGCTGTGTTTCCTGTAATATTTGTGCACACACCCAGTGTGTTTCATTTGTGTACACCATTCATAATTAGAAGTTTCTGTCAATGTATGTTGTCAACCCTACATGTAGGTATAGATTGAGTTACTAATTTTATTTTGAAGTGTTTATCCCGCATAAAGCCATATCATTTAGTAGTATTTTATATGCCATGCGGTTTCAAAATCAACCAACATTGATTGGCAAAAGCGAATACAAACAGAATTACAACATAGTTCCATTGGTTTTATTTTCCGTGAAGCTTTTTTTTTTCATTGTCTGCTTTCATTGAAACAACGATGCAGGCCTATAGGTAACGTGCATGTGGAAGCAAGAGAGAATCACATTCAGGAGTACTAGCTGACCATGATTTTTTCACATGCGACAGAAACTGCACCAACATCACCATTTTTCTGACAATCTTTTTGTTCGGATACGTTTTCTATTTCCAATCACTTCATGTCTTTGGGTTCTTTTTTTCTTTACGATTCTAATAACTAAATTTTGATAAAGAAGAGCGCCCAATTGTTACCGGAACAGAGATTAATGATTGATGTAACTGTGTACCTACTACGTTATTCAATAGGTGGAAGTAGCTTTTATCTATTCATTTTCTTGCTGCCTTGAACACACAAAAATGGGGGAGTAGGGCGAATTTACCCTTGACCCTACCAAACACGAGCACTGCCGTCTTATAGCTAGCCTCATTCGATTTCGTGTCATGCAGTTAGTGTGAAACTTTCTACTGATATGGGAGTAGCAGGCAATTTACTCCATTTCATATTCTTATGCCTTTCCAAGCAACAAGCGTTTTAAGAGTACTTTCATGAATAATAAATGATCTGTGTACGTACCACCAACCCTGTCTTGTAAGATGTCGAAAGCATCAGGCACGTACCAGATACAAAAATGATACTAATGGTACTACTTTGCTTCATTTTTTGATGTATTTGTGGTACCAAGCGATTAGATTTGAATTGGATTAGATTGCAAGACACCCCTTTTGCGAGACGGAGCACAGAATATTAACTGAAGAAATAAAAACCGGCAAAAAAAAGAGGAAAAAAACTTGAAAGTGATACTACAAATATTTCATGCTCACAATCGCAGGATGTGTGTCTGTGTTCCTGTGTGTGTGTGTGTGTGTGTGTGTGTGTGTGTGTGTGTGTTTGTGTTGTCGTCTGGGCGTCTATTTTTTTTTTGTTCGTGGGATCTTATGGTCATACACGTTGATACGCGTTGAAGGCTCACACCTGTAAATAAAATGGAATGTCCCTGACCCTTCACAAAATCGTAAGAAAAAGAAAAAGGAAAAATAATCAAAAATCAGAAATGCAGTTTGGCAAAAAAAAAAATGAATAGCTGCAGATATTGAGTATGAATTCCTCTACAAACTGCATTTTGGTTGGAAGATGAAACCTTTTCTCATGGAATTTGAAAGGACTATATTTCATTGGGTGCATGTACAGAAAATAGGTGATTAGGTGAAACTCGTAGTCTGGCTTTGCGAACCCTTGGACAGAGTTTGAGCTGAAGAACTCCCCCCCCCCCCCCCCTTGGATATATGATGGATGAAAAGGTATATCTCACCTATCCAGGTTAGTGCAGATGAAACACCTAATTTTTCCATCTATTTTGCATATTTTTTTGAATTTTAACACACATCTCTATGGGGAAATATTTATCCGTGTGAGCCCTCGATGTACTGATTGGCACGGCACGAAGTGTCTCAATGCTTGCCACTTTTTAAAACAAATAACACAGAACATAATGAGTCAGTGCATTTTTATACTCTGAAACAGTTTAACATTCAACTTAGTGCAAACGGTTCTTTTTAACGTAAACTTGTTCACATATTGAAAATAACTAATATTATTATAAAAAATAAAATATTCATATAAATATAAATATAGATACATATCTTTATATATATAAGATAAAATTATCAATTTGATCGTATAAGTAGGTTTCTGGTTATAGTATTATAAAGAACACTATTCACACTTACTGCAACAACTGAATTATATTCATCAGCATCCAATCAAAATAATGTATGATATAGACGATTATAATTTCATCTCAAATGGAATACAGTGCACTGCCGCTATAACAAACACGGTTATAACGAAATTCCGATTACCAACGTAGTAAAATTTATTACCGCAACATTGTCAACTCTATGTACTTTTATTGTTTATTCATTCGGTTATAACGAAATTTCAATATAACGAAAGAAAGTCCCGAGGACTTCGTTATAACGGGAGTCCATTGTTCATGAAGACAAGAGAGGTTGTGGGGTAGGCAGGTAGATGAAAGATGGTGTTAATTTTGTAAAGAAGGTGTAAATTTCATAGATGAAGGCGCAAGTCTATAGACGAGGTTCCGTGACCTCATAATGACGCGTTGGCTTCATTGAGCACGCCCACCTGCGCGCGTCTTACGGGCAAAATCATAAGTACTGGGTCAGTGCACTGACCCGAGC
>NW_027273842.1:0-8832 GCF_040938485.1 Diadema antillarum | reverse complement strand
AAGGATATGTAGCATTTGATATATCATAACGTTTGTAAAGTGCAAGAAAACCTATATTGTCACTTTAACTGTCAGGCCCTTACGGCCTGGGCCACTATGTGAGTGGTCAGATGACGTTGTTAACATCCCAAGCTATATATTTATACCGATTTATACTGGTCATTTATACTGATACATTACATTTCAATACATTGTGTCACTTGATTTCCTAACATACGCTTTCTTGAAGTTCCTGAAGTTTCTTAGTTTCTTTTCAACTTCTGAATTACGTCATTATAAGAAATGACAATTTTGTTTCTTTTGAACAAAATAGCTTTCTAATTAGTTTGACAATATTGACGGGTTTGTTAAAAATCATTTTCAATACATTGCGTCATTAGTAGTAATGACGCAAATATAAGAAACCATAGCACTCGCGATTAAATATTAAGAAGAAAAAAGACATTTCATTCCTTCTGCTACTTTCAAATAGTTTGGTACTTGTTTCAAACTGAAAATGATTAGACTATCAAGCATCTTAAATTGGTCATTAATCAGTCACTTGATTTCATAACATACTCTTTCTTGAAAACCAATGATTTGCTTACCTTGCACGAATATTTGATGGTTTTACGTTGCAAACGAACTCCCACCCGTTTGCAATGTAATGTACGATTTAACCAATAACGAACAAAATAGCTTTGGAACCAGATTGACAAAATTGACGGGTTTCTTACAAATCGTTTTCAATACATTGCCTCGTACATTAGTAGTAATGTCGCAAAGATAAGAAACCATAGCACACGCCATTAAAGGTCAAGAAGAAAAAAGACATTTTATTCATTCTGCTATTTTCAAATACTTTGGTACTTGTTTCAAATTAAAGTAATTAGACTGTCAAGCATCTTAAATTGCTCAGTTGTCAGTCACTTGATTTCATAACACACTCTTTTTTGAAATTCAAGTTTATTTTAAACTTCTGAATTCCGTCATAATAAAAAATGAAAGTTTTGTTTCTTTTGAACAAAATAGCTTTGCAATCAGATTGACAAAATTGACGGGTGTGTTACAAATCATTTTCAATACATTGCGTCATTAGTAGTAATGACACAAAAATAAGAAACCATAGCACACGCGATTAAAGATCACAAGAAAAAAGACATTTTATTCATTCTTCTACTCTCAAGTAGTTTGGTACTCGTTTCAAACTGCAATTAATTAGACTATCAAGCATCTTAAATTGGTCATTTATCAGTCATTTGATTTCATAACATACTCTTTCTTGAAGTTCCCTAAGTTTCTTAATTTTTTTTTAAAATTTCTGATTTCCGCCATAACAAGAAATGAAAGTTTTTGTTTCTTTTGAACAAAATAGCTTTGTAATCAGATTGACAAAATTGACGGGTTTATTAGAAATCATTTTCAATACATTGCGTCATTAGTAGTAATGACGCAAAGACAAGCGATTAAAGATTAAGAAGAAAAAGACATTTCATTCCTTCTGCTACTTTCAAATACTTTGGTACTTGTTTCAAACTTCAAATGATTAGACTATCAAGCATCCTAAATTGGTCATTTATCAGTGACTTGGTCTCATTACATACTGTTTCTTGAAAACCAATGATTTCGTTTAACCTTGCAGGAAAATTTGACGGTTTTACGTTGTAAACGAACTCCCACCCGTTTGCAATGTAATGGTACGATTTAACCAATAACGAACAAAATAGCTTTGGAATCAGATTGACAAAATTGACGGGTTTGTTACAAATCATTTTCAATACATTGCGTCATTTGTAGTAATGACGCAAAGATAAGAAACCATAGCACACGAGATTAAAGATCAAGAAGAAAAAAGACATTTTATTCCTTCTGCTGCTTTCAAATACTTTGTTACTTGTTTTGAACTGCCAGTAATTAGACTATCAAGCATCTTAAAACGGTCATTTATCAGTCACTTAATTCCGTAACATACTCTTTCTTGAAGTTCCGGAAGTTTCTTCAAGTTTCTTTTAAACTTCTCAATTCCGTCATAATAAGAAATGAAAGTTTTGTTTCTTTTGAACAAAATAGCTTTGTAATCAGATTGACAAAATTGACGGCTTTGTTACGAATAATTTTCAATACATTGCGTCATTTACTAATGACGCAAATGACGCAAAATAAGAAACCATAGGACGCGCAATTAAAGAGTTAGAAGGAAAAAGGCATTTCATTCGTTCTGTTACTTTTAAATACTTTGGTACTTGTGGCAAGCTGCGAGTAACTAGACTATCAAGCATCTTAAATTGGTCATTTATCATTCACTTGAATTCATAACATCCTGTTTTTTTGAAAACCAATGATTTCGTTTCCCTTGCACGAAAATTTGACGGTTTTACTTTGGAAATGGTTTCAATCACGTTGGCAATGTAATGTACGATTTCCCCAATAACAGATTCTTTATTTCGTCGAACCTTCCCCGGATTTCTAGCGAGTAACAAAAATCGACATAACAAATACAAGGAATTTTCTCTCCTTGTACAAGACATCGAATATACTGCCCGATGTTTCTTTACTTTGCGTTGTTACTGCCAAATACCCAATTTACTGGGAATTCAATGAAACTTTCAGTATGGACTAATTTGATTTCATCACCGTTATAATGCCGAGACTCATTACGCACACTAATTTCTCAACTGGTTTCAACTGGTTTGAACTAGTCTCAACTGGTTTTAAGTGGTTTCATCTGGTTTCAACTGAATTGAACTGATCTCAACTGGTTTTAACTGGTTTCATCTAGTTAAACTGGTTTTAACTGGGTTCAACTGGTGTCAACTAGTTTCAACTGATCTCAAGTATTCAAAAAGTTCAACCCACAAAAACAAAAGGTTTACAAAATACAGCGTTCATTAAAAGACAATGGAAGGGAAGAAGAGAAACTTGTATTATAAAGGAAAGCAAGGGAGAGATGGATAAGTTTGAAAAGAAATGATGAAAGCAATTACTATAAAGAAATGCAAATTGAAAAAAAAAGATAAATCAAACCTGGATGAATGCAAAGATGAATATCAAGGAAAGAAGTTGAAACCAGTTAAAACCAGTTGAGACCAGTTTAAACCGTGTAAAAAAAGTTGAAAAAAATCGAGAACAGTTGAAACCAGATGAGACCAGTGGAAACTAGTTAAAATCAGTTAAAACCAGTTGAAACCAGTCAAAATCAGTTGAAACCAGTTTAGATCAGTCGAAACCTGTTAAAATTACTTGAAACTAGTTAAAACCAGTTGAAACCAGTTGAAAAAAGTTAAAACTACTTGAAACCAGTTAGTTAGAAACAGAGACCAGTTGAAAACCAGTGAAAACCTGTTAAAACCAGTTTAGACATTTCAAACAAGTTGAAACCAGTTGAAACCAAATGAAACCACTTGAGATCAGTTGAAACTACGTACTTGAAACCAGTGAAAACCAGTTGAGACTAGTTGAACCCGGTTGAGATACATTGAACCAGTTAAAACGAGTTGAGACCAGTTCAAAGCAGTTGAAACCAGCTAAAACCAGTTGAGACCAGTTCAAACCAGTTGAAACCAGTTAAAACCAGTTGAGAACAGATCAAACCAGTTGAAACCAGTTGAGACCAGTTGAAATAACTTGAGATCAGTTGAAACTAGACCATACCGGTTGAGACCAGTTCTAACCAGTTGAGACCAGTTCAAAAAAAGTTGGAACCAGTTGAAACGAGTTAAAACCAGTTGAAACTAGTCAAGAATAGTTGAAACAAGCTGAGACCATTTGAAACTAGTTAAAACCAGTTGAAACCAGTTGAAACCAGTCAAAATCAGTTGAAACCAGTTTAGATCAGTCGAAACCTGTTAAAATTATTTGAAACTAGTTAAAACAAGTTGAAACCAGTTGAAAAAAGTTAAACCTATTTGAAATCAGTTAGTTAGAAACAGAGACCAGTTGAAAACCAGTGAAAACCTGTTAAAACCAGTTGAAACCAAATGAAACCACTTGAGATCAGTTGAAACTACGTACTTGAAACCAGTGAAAACCAGTTGAGACTAGTTGAACCCAGTTGAGATACATTGAACCAGTTAAAACCAGTTAAAACCAGTTGAGACCAGTTCAAAGCAGTTGAAACTAGCTAAAACCAGTTGAGACCAGTTCAAACCAGTTGAAACCAGTAAAACCAGTTGAGAACAGATCAAACCAGTTGAAACTAGTTGAGACCAGTTGAAATGACTTGAGATCAGTTGAAACTAGTCCATACCGGTGGAAACCAGTTCTAACCAGTTGAGACCAGTTCAAAAAAAGTTGAAACCAGTTGAAACGAGTTAAAACCATTTGAAACTAGTCAAGAATACGTGAAACCAGTTGAGACCATTTGAAACTAGTTAAAACCAGTTGAAACCAGTCAAAATCAGTTGAAACCAGTTTAGATCAATCGAAACCTGTTAAAATTACTTGAAACTAGTTAAAACCAGTGTAAACCAGTTGAAAAAAGTTAAACCTACTTGAAATCAGTTAGTTAGAAACAGAGACCAGTTGAAAACCAGTGAAAACCTGTTAAAACCAGTTTAGACATTTCAAACAAGTTGAAACCACTTGAAATCAGTTGAAACTACGTACTTGAAACCAGTGAAAACCAGTTGAGACTAGTTGAACCCAGTTGAGATACATTGAACCAGTTAAAACCAGATAAAACCAGTTGAGACCAGTTCAAAGCAGTTGAAACCAGCTAAAACCAGTTCAAACCAGTTCAAACCAGTTAAAACCAGTTGAGAACAGATCAAACCAGTTGAAACCAGTTGAGACCAGTTGAAATAAGTTGAGATCAGTTCAAACTAGTCCATACCGGTTGAGACCAGTTCTAACCAGTTGAGACCAGTTCAAAAAAAGTTGAAACCAGTTGAAACGATTTAAAACCAGTTGAAACTAGTCAAGAACAGTTGAAACCAGTTGAGACCATTTGAAACATGTTGAAACTACTTGAAACTAGTTAAAACCACTTGAAACCAGTTAAAACCAGTTGAGACCAGATCAAACCAGTTGAAACCAGTTGAGACCAGTTGAAATAACTTGAGATCAGTTAAAACTAGTCCATACCGGTTGAGACCAGTTCTAACCAGTTGAGAACAGTTCAAAAAAACCCGAAACCAGTTGAAACGAGTTAAAACCAGTTGAAACTAGTCAAGAACAGTTGAAACCAGTTGAGACCATTTGAAACCAGTTGAAAGCCAGTGAAAACCTGTTAAAACCAGTTTAGACATTTCAAACAAGTTAAAACCAGTTGAAACCAAATGAAACCACTTGAGATCAGTTGAAACTACGTACTTGAAACCAGTGAAAACCAGTTGAGACTAGTTGAACCCGGTTGAGATACATTGAACCAGTTAAAACGAGTTGAGACCAGTTCAAAGCAGTTGAAACCAGCTAAAACCAGTTGAGACCAGTTCAAACCAGTTGAAACCAGTTAAAACCAGTTGAGAACAGATCAAACCAGTTGAAACCAGTTCAGACCAGTTGAAATAACTTGAGATCAGTTGAAACTAGACCATACCGGTTGAGACCAGTTCTAACCAGTTGAGACCAGTTCAAAAAAAGTTGGAACCAGTTGAAACGAGTTAAAACCAGTTGAAACTAGTCAAGAATAGTTGAAACAAGCTGAGACCATTTGAAACTAGTTAAAACCAGTTGAAACCAGTTGAAACCAGTCAAAATCAGTTGAAACCAGTTTAGATCAGTCGAAACCTGTTAAAATTATTTGAAACTAGTTAAAACAAGTTGAAACCAGTTGAAAAAAGTTAAACCTATTTGAAATCAGTTAGTTAGAAACAGAGACCAGTTGAAAACCAGTGAAAACCTGTTAAAACCAGTTGAAACCAAATGAAACCACTTGAGATCAGTTGAAACTACGTACTTGAAACCAGTGAAAACCAGTTGAGACTAGTTGAACCCAGTTGAGATACATTGAACCAGTTAAAACCAGTTAAAACCAGTTGAGACCAGTTCAAAGCAGTTGAAACTAGCTAAAACCAGTTGAGACCAGTTCAAACCAGTTGAAACCAGTAAAACCAGTTGAGAACAGATCAAACCAGTTGAAACTAGTTGAGACCAGTTGAAATGACTTGAGATCAGTTGAAACTAGTCCATACCGTGGAAACCAGTTCTAACCAGTTGAGACCAGTTCAAAAAAAGTTGAAACCAGTTGAAACGAGTTAAAACCATTTGAAACTAGTCAAGAATACGTGAAACCAGTTGAGACCATTTGAAACTAGTTAAAACCAATTGAAACCAGTCAAAATCAGTTGAAACCAGTTTAGATCAATCGAAACCTATTAAAATTACTTGAAACTAGTTAAAACCAGTGTAAACCAGTTGAAAAAAGTTAAACCTACTTGAAATCAGTTAGTTAGAAACAGAGACCAGTTGAAAACCAGTGAAAACCTGTTAAAACCAGTTTAGACATTTCAAACAAGTTGAAACCACTTGAAATCAGTTGAAACTACGTACTTGAAACCAGTGAAAACCAGTTGAGACTAGTTGAACCCAGTTGAGATACATTGAACCAGTTAAAACCAGATAAAACCAGTTGAGACCAGTTCAAAGCAGTTGAAACCAGCTAAAACCAGTTCAAACCAGTTCAAACCAGTTAAAACCAGTTGAGAACGGATCAAACCAGTTGAAACCAGTTGAGACCACTTGAAATAAGTTGAGATCAGTTCAAACTAGTCCATACCGGTTGAGACCAGTTCTAACCAGTTGAGACCAGTTCAAAAAAAGTTGAAACCAGTTGAAACGATTTAAAACCAGTTGAAACTAGTCAAGAACAGTTGAGACCAGTTGAGACCATTTGAAACTAGTAAAACCAGTTGAAACCAGTTAAAATCAGTTGAAACCAGATGAGATCAGTTGAAACATGTTGAAACTACTTGAAACTAGTTAAAACCACTTGAAACCAGTTAAAACCAGTTGCGACCAGATCAAACCAGTTGAAACCAGTTGAGACCAGTTGAAATAACTTGAGATCAGTTAAAACTAGTCCATACCGGTTGAGACCAGTTCTAACCAGTTGAGAACAGTTCAAAAAAAGCCGAAACCAGTTGAAACGAGTTAAAACCAGTTGAAACTAGTCAAGAACAGTTGAAACCAGTTGAGACCATTTGAAACCAGTTGAAAACCAGTGAAAACCTGTTAAAACCAGTTTAGACATTTCAAACAAGTTGAAACCAGTTGAAACCAAATGAAACCACTTGAGATCAGTTGAAACTACGTACTTGAAACCAGTGAGAGCCAGTTGAGACTAGTTGAACCCGGTTGAGATACATTGAACCAGTTAAAACGAGTTGAGACCAGTTCAAAGCAGTTGAAACCAGCTAAAACCAGTTGAGACCAGTTCAAACCAGTTGAAACCAGTTAAAACCAGTTGAGAACAGATCAAACCAGTTGAAACCAGTTCAGACCAGTTGAAATAACTTGAGATCAGTTGAAACTAGACCATACCGGTTGAGACCAGTTCTAACCAGTTGAGACCAGTTCAAAAAAAGTTGGAACCAGTTGAAACGAGTTAAAACCAGTTGAAACTAGTCAAGAATAGTTGAAACAAGCTGAGACCATTTGAAACTAGTTAAAACCAGTTGAAACCAGTTGAAACCAGTCAAAATCAGTTGAAACCAGTTTAGATCAGTCGAAACCTGTTAAAATTATTTGAAACTAGTTAAAACAAGTTGAAACCAGTTGAAAAAAGTTAAACCTATTTGAAATCAGTTAGTTAGAAACAGAGACCAGTTGAAAACCAGTGAAAACCTGTTAAAACCAGTTGAAACCAAATGAAACCACTTGAGATCAGTTGAAACTACGTACTTGAAACCAGTGAAAACCAGTTGAGACTAGTTGAACCCAGTTGAGATACATTGAACCAGTTAAAACCAGTTAAAACCAGTTGAGACCAGTTCAAAGCAGTTGAAACTAGCTAAAACCAGTTGAGACCAGTTCAAACCAGTTGAAACCAGTAAAACCAGTTGAGAACAGATCAAACCAGTTGAAACTAGTTGAGACCAGTTGAAATGACTTGAGATCAGTTGAAACTAGTCCATACCGGTGGAAACCAGTTCTAACCAGTTGAGACCAGTTCAAAAAAAGTTGAAACCAGTTGAAACGAGTTAAAACCATTTGAAACTAGTCAAGAATACGTGAAACCAGTTGAGACCATTTGAAACTAGTTAAAACCAGTTGAAACCAGTCAAAATCAGTTGAAACCAGTTTAGATCAATCGAAACCTGTTAAAATTACTTGAAACTAGTTAAAACCAGTGTAAACCAGTTGAAAAAAGTTAAACCTACTTGAAATCAGTTAGTTAGAAACAGAGACCAGTTGAAAACCAGTGAAAACCTGTTAAAACCAGTTTAGACATTTCAAACAAGTTGAAACCACTTGAAATCAGTTGAAACTACGTACTTGAAACCAGTGAAAACCAGTTGAGACTAGTTGAACCCAGTTGAGATACATTGAACCAGTTAAAACCAGATAAAACCAGTTGAGACCAGTTCAAAGCAGTTGAAACCAGCTAAAACCAGTTCAAACCAGTTCAAACCAGTTAAAACCAGTTGAGAACAGATCAAACCAGTTGAAACCAGTTGAGACCAGTTGAAATAAGTTGAGATCAGTTCAAACTAGTCCATACCGGTTGAGACCAGTTCTAACCAGTTGAGACCAGTTCAAAAAAAGTTGAAACCAGTTGAAACGATTTAAAACCAGTTGAAACTAGTCAAGAACAGTTGAAACCAGTTGAGACCATTTGAAACTAGTTAAATCCAGTTGAAACCAGTTAAAATCAGTTGAAACCAGATGAGATCAGTTGAAACATGTTGAAACTAC
>NW_027273841.1:0-23550 GCF_040938485.1 Diadema antillarum | reverse complement strand
TGAGTGCATTTGTCAGCGGGCAGCTGTGCGATGTTGCATGTTTCATGCGTGAAATGGATGTGAAACGTGCGTGTCGATCAACTTGTAGCTACGGTACTATACTGTAGCTTGCAGTGTGGTGTGATATGATGCACACGTGTGTGAGGCTGTAACTGCGTATTACGTGTATCATTACTATCAAGGAGCTTCGGCATGCATGCTGCCTTAGCATTCAGCGCGATGCGTTGACCGAAAGATCGGTCTGTATCTGACCGTCGCGGGGAATGTTCCGCGGAGACTGCGTCTGGCTTCACGGATCTCCTCCGTATACGGAGGACAGCGTTATAACTTATGGCAAAATATAAAAGAGTTCTCCGGACAGACGGATCTTCTGTCTACGCGATTCGCTGCTTTTGTATCCCGCTGATTACGTTGGCGTGACCTACATTTGTCATCGTGATTTTGTGGACCGGTGAGATTTCTTTCTTCAACGAGAAAATGAAGACCTTCGATAAGGATGACCCTCGTGTAGCGGATATTGACACAGATGTCTCCAATACAGTAAAGTTCAAGTGGCAGTGGTTGGAATATGAAGTTGATCTCCTAGAACCAGTTTCGTCTTCTAACCACGTTAGGCCAGCGATTCAGTCGACTTCCTCGGGACCTGGAACTTGTGATACATCATCCGCCGCAAGGATTCGCTTTACATTCTGGACTTCATCCAACAGTCAATACTTCATTTGCTTGGTCTACATTAGCTGTTTATGGACTTAACCGGGTCTACAAATTTTTGTACCTCCTGTAAGGTATTACAGGCAGTCTAATTAAGTTAGCTGTAGCATGTTAGACAGAAAGATCCGTCTGTCCGGAGGACTCTTTTATATTTTGCCATTAACGCTGTCCTATGGAGGGGATCCGTGAAGCCAGACGCAGTCTCCGCGGAACATTCCCCGACGGACAGATACAGACCGATCTTTCGGTCAAAGTTAGCTGTTGCATGGACGTAGAGACGGTCAACAATGCTGAGCTGCGTGTATGATTTATTTTCAGCTGTCTTACATACATGATTAATTCTCTACTAGCTAGACTACATGGACCAAGATTAGCAATACTACTATTACTAGTACTTTGCCTGGTCTGTGCACTGTAAACTGTTAATGGACTAAGGTAAAGACAGCCAACAATGGCAATGCTAAGCTGTGATTTATTTTATATATATTTTTTTTTTGTACCCGTATGAACTGAGTCCAGCAAGACGTCACCTGGGTGTACATTACTGTGATTTATTATGGCCTCACATTTGAGTAGGTCCTAGGTATAACAGTGAATAAGCATACTTTTCCTTCCTGTTAGATTTTGCAAGTGTCATTCATGAGTTCAATTATCACAATGTTTCTCTGTAAAATGTACCTCATAACAATAGTAAATTTCAGTTTTAAAATGCATTAAAATGAGTTTTTTCATACCTTGAATTTCAAAAAGTCCTCACCGTGGAAGGGGGGACACCCCCCTCCCACACCCTCCCCCCGCTCGGTCGCTACGCTCCCTCGCAAACTCTCTCCTCTTTTTTCAACTTTTCTGTGTCTCATCCCTGGTTATATCCCATTCGCGTACAATTTCTTGTACGCGAATGGGCGAGACACATTATGGCACTTGCCTTGTCTACAAGTTAGCATTTAGTTCTTCTAATCACCATTGTGATAGAACATGCAAATGGACACCATACCCTCTTGTGGCTCCCCAACGTACCCCCTCCCCCCCCCCCCCCCCCCAGTTTGCTATGTTCTTCTTACATGATAGTCTGCAAGAATGCATAAAGGTGAATTGTGATACTCAGTGAGTGCTCATGCTTTGCCCACAGGGTTTCTTTGTTTATTTTGTTGTTTTTTATTTAATTTTGTGAAATCATCTTCTGAAAGTAGTGTGCTGTTGGAGGTTTCACAGTAGGTACTTAGGTTACATTATATTCAGGGGAGGGTTACATGATTTGTGTATTTCTTTCAGTGATATTTATCCTTTGTCCACCCACATCAATCTGTCATGATCTGCTGTCTGTCTGTCCACATGAAACGTTTCCATCTCTCCACAATTGCTCTCCCCATACAGGTGGCATGAGAATGCTCTATCCTAGCTGCTATGTGCTGGTGCCCCAGAACGAGTACTCCCACCACACTGTGGCATCGCAGCCAGGAGTATATATTGCACCCCCTTCTCTAGGTGTTGGGCACAGCAAGCTTAATGGTCCAGCCACTCCAGGTGCGTAGATAATTGATTGCTGCTCTTATTCCCAAATACCCTTCTAATAGCTTCACAATGTCTCTTATCAAGGTTGTTAAATGCCAGGAAAATATTCATTTCCAAGTGCGTAACAAACGAAACCCATGCTTTTATGTTGTCCCAGCTACCCCTTGCTGCTTATAATGACACATAACCCTGAAGTATGTTGTAAGATTGTAAGGTGAAGTAAATAATATCATTGCTAACCTTTAGGGAGGCTTAGATTTGAAATGGGGTGTTTTATTGTCTTTAGTAATGATATTAAGTTCACTGTAAAAGTGGATAGTTTCGTGCAGTTAATTTTTCGTGCTTGGCCAGGTAAGATGAATTTCACATGTTTTTTATTTTGTGGAATCAAGACATCAATTACTGGAACATATGGCATGCAAAATATTCGCATGCTTTAATTTTCATTCTAGCTTCTGGTTGTGCGAATGCGCGAAAATTTCCACACTGCAAAAATTTGTACTTCTACAGTATGTGACATGCAGTAATTGGAAGATTAAGAATAACAGATTTAAGTGTACTGGTTGAAAATGATTTAAACTCAAATGAGATATTCTCCTTTTGGAAAACTCAAGTTTAAGTAACAGAAGAAATGCTTGAAAGAAATATCACAATTGATAGTTTCTATAAAAGAAAAGCTGTAGTGATCACTCGAATGATCAGGTTGATTTAAAAACTGAAAGTCCATGTTTTTATACCTCCGCCACGAAGTGTCGCCAGAGGCATAATGTTTTCGGGTTGTCGGTCCATCTCCCGTCCATAATGAATTTTGTGGACAGTGTAACTGAAACATCGTTTGAGGTATCCTACTGAAATTTGGTATGTGTATGTGTGAATGGATGAAGATGTGCCTATAAACGTTTGGGTGCATAAGATCTAAGGCCAAGGTCAAATTCTCAAAATTTCACTATTTCCCCTATATCTATGCTATGCCTGAAGGTATTTTCTTGAAACTCAGTGTTATTATAAATGTATTATCCAGTGAAGATTCTGTCAGAAAGGTTTTGGGCCATGGGGTCAAAGGTGAAAGGTCAAGTGAAAATGCTAAGATTTTACTTTTTTCTCTATATCTTGGAAATGGCTCAAGGAATCTTCATGAAACTTGCCACATACTATGCATGTACTGCCTGTCAGTGATTTTCTTGGAACTTTATGGGTCATTGAGTCAAAGGTCAACATCATGGGTTAGGGCAAAAAGCTTACAATTACACTATTTCCCCCACCTCCATGCAGTGCCTGAATGTGTTTTCTTAAAACATTGTGTATTGTGTATGCATGTATTACCAAATACAGACCATAAAGACCTTGAGGATTGAAGTTCAAAGGTCAAGTAAAAATGCTACAATTTTACTTTTTTCTCCATATCTCAAAAATAGTTCAAGATATTATGAAATTTAGTACATATGCATATACTGCCTGACAATGATTCTCTTGGAAATTTTGAGGTAGTGGGGTCAAAATTCAAGGGTCAAAGGTGAGGTTTAGATGCTAAAATTCTGAAATCACACATTTTTTCCATACCTTATAGATTACTCAGTGCATAAAATTGATAAGACTAGGTGCATTACTGTGCAGTGATTGTATAGGGAAAGATGTTGGCCTTGGGGTCTCCTCTGGCATACAAAGGTGATATCATACAAATAATGCACAAGTGAGAGGGCATTGGTGGAGATGCAGCGCACTTGACGGTATATCCGAGAGGGACCTGCATCTGTACAAACATCCCAAACTTAGACTTGTGCACTTTGTGTTTTACAAAATAGTTCTTTGATTTATTTCTCATTTACCTTAGTTTATGGGTTGATACTGGTCAGATACATGCAGAACTTGCAACAAACTTGCTTTTGAAGAAGCCAAGATGTCCGAAGAAATGCCCCTACCAAACACACTGGTACTAGTACGCTACTAGTTAGCTAGCTGAACACGAACTTGTTTACGGTGATTGAGCCTGCACTGTACTTGTAAACTAACAGAGTGCGCACTTGAAAACTGACTTAGTGTGCATTTGTAACTGACTTAATGTACATTGCTAAAGTACACAAAGACGTTTTGGATATAAGATGAATACATCCATTTAGAAATTTCAGTGAGAAAAAGCGAATAACATTTGCAACAAAAACATTTTTGACATTACCGTCTCAATCATGTGCATCTAAAGTCACCTTTCCATAGACCTAGCAAATCTTCATAACTGCCCCATTTGCTTTGTATTGCTTAGATGCCATGTGTTTTATTGTTCATTACGTTTGCCCAGTAAGGCCAAAAAAAAAAAAATTGTTGCATTGGCGTAACATGAGATTTTCAAGTAGGGTCGGTCGGGCGGATTTTTTTTTTTTTTTTTTTTTTTTGCTACCTGCATTTTACGTGTAAAACTCGTGCTCAGCTCAGTAAACAGTTACAACTGCTGCACCGAATGTGCTGTGTTCATCTATTCTACAAATCATTTATGAGGCCGATATTACTGGAATTATACCCCTTCACAGAATTTAAAGATGTTGAAATCCCTATCCTGAATGTTTTCACTTCATATTTTACTATTTTGACTTAGATAAGATAGATGCAAATTGACCCATATGTACGATCTTTTCATCGCACACGGCGATCTCTATTACAGTCCCACATATACAGATTCGTGTAAGTTCTCCACACAAGAAACCTATGGCAAAACTGTGCACAATACATCGCAGTCTGAATGCTACGTATACACTGAATAAATCTTGTTAGAGTACGTGTCCGTGTTGGAAACAGATGACGTACTGATCAAGGAAGGCTTATGCGAGGCGCTAGATCTCTCCCTCGTACATCCGATATCCCCAGCAGAGCCGTTTCCACTTCCGGGTTTGTGCGATCGCGATCGCAATCAACAAGATATTTGATGTCGATAGCAAAACAAAATAATAAAAAAAACATGGTGTCGGCGGAATTTTTAGGGTCGGGCGGGTTACGCCAATGCAACAATTTTTTTTTTTTGGCCTAATGGTCCTTTGACACATTAGTGGTGTAGACAACAATTACAATACAATGCAATACGGTAATTACAATTGTATAGTGCTCTTACAAATTAGAAGCTGTTTTACAACACTTTATATTCATCTTGTACATTGCAGCTGCGATAAACATGTAATTGATGTCCAGTAGGAAATCTTCAATTTCCTCACATACTGTAAGAAGTGCCAATCTTCTTTTGAACCGGAGTGGCAGCAACCGAAACATGTTCTAACACATGCACTCGCCTCTCTTTGCAGGATTGTCATCTGTTGCTCTAACACCACCAACATCACCACCAGATCAGCAGCTTCCTCCAGGGGATGGGTCAACCTCTATTTACCCTGGTGGAGCCACTCTGGATCCTAGTTTGGGGGATGAAGGAGATGACTCCTGCTCTGGCGGACTTATCCAGAAGGTTACCTGTAAGGTGTGGTCACAGTGGCTCACAGAGACGGCTCCCCCTGCTGCAGTTGGTAGTGGTAGTAGTAATAATGAAGGCAACACTGGGAACATGCCCAATGGCTCTCTCATAAATGGCTCTGTGACTGGCACTCCTGGATGCAACATGAACACAGGCAGCAACAATGTCATTGGGTATGTAGCAGGCTGTTGGATAGCAACCAAAATTACACTCTTGTACTGCTTTCGTGTAACTTCATGGAACCAATAATGTTCAGTAGTGAAAAGAACAATTTTTAACCCGTTGAGGGCGAGTCCCGAGTATACTCGGGCAAGCGTTTATGGGAAATGTGTGTTGTAGCAAAATCAAACCATCCTCAACGGGTTAAAAGAAGAAATGCCTAACTAAATATGCCTGTATGTGGTGATGGGTTTATGTAGCACTTTCTAACATATCTAGGTTTGATGAAACTACCATGAAATCTTCCATGTGTGAGGGGCATTATTTCTCCTTTCTTGATATTCAAAGAGGGGGTGGCTATTTGCTGATTTCATGATAAACCAAATCATAATTAGCTCATGGCCACAATTTAGATAAATGACCTTCCTTTTTTTTTTCTCATTTGGTTCTAAAGGCTTTTCACTCATTGTCATAGCAACATAATGCATAACCTTGCCTGACATAACAATTATGGCATTCTTGTTTAAACAAAGAATGACAAGGTAACTAGAATGGCCTGCCAATTTGCACTTGCAGAAGCATCCCTTTCATTGTTTTGCATTGAATTCATGATTACCAACCCTTTTCTGTTAATATTGCTGAATAATAGGCTGTAATGAACACTTCGTTGCTGTCAGGTGGACGTGCTGGCAAGCACCATTTATAAGGATTATGTCATGAATAATCATTACATCACAGATGCTTATCTCATTGAATTTAAATATCAACATGCCTTTTATCCCAAATGACCTTTTTCTGCTCATGCGCAAAGTGAAACTAGGAACTGGCTTATTCTCAGTCCACCTCTCTGGCCAAAAAACGAGCAAAAATGTGTGAAAATATATTTCTACAGAGCATGGAACTATTTTGAAATTGTTTGAAGCTGTACTTGGTACTAGCAGCATCCGTGGAAATCCACAGGTCTGAGGGCCTTATATTTTTGCATTTCATATTTCTTTTTCCACATTTTCATTTATGAAGTATAAATGTTTTCTCATTCCTTTGTTTGTGCTCTCTTCTACCCATGACCACCCCCTCCCAGAAATATTACAGTAATATGTGGCGATCCGGTCCATAGTTTGGATCTTCCTGCCACTTGTTTTTATTGTGGAACTTGAGTTTCAAGGGGTTAGCATTACCTGTTGAAATCTGAGGGTTATCCTGTTGTTCCCCCCCCCCCCCTCCCCATCGCCAACGCACACACACACACATACTTTTTGCCTCCCCCCCCCCCAAAAAAAAAAAAAAAAAAAAATTGGGGGAGAATATTGCTAAAAACGCTTGATGAGATTCCCTTAAAGTTGTGCCCACAGAATCTTCCCATCGAAATGGGATGATGCCCTTGACATTTGACTTTGACTCCCCCCCTCCCCTCGCACCTCCAAGCACCAGTGGAAATCCATAGGTCTCAGGGCCTCATATTTTCTTTTTCCATTCATATCTCTTTTTCAATTCATATTTCTTTTCCCACTTTTTCTTCAGAGAAAAAAACTTTGATATTCTCTCCTTCCTGTACTTCCTCCTTTTTGCTTGTTTTTATCATGCAACTTGTGTGTCAAGAGGTGAGCAGAACCTGTTGAAGTTCTAGGGTTATCTTCTTGCACCCCCCCCCCCCCTCACACACTCTTGGCAAAAATAAATAGATAAAGATAACAAAACCCCTGTGATTCCCTGAGGGTTCTGCCTGAAGACTTAACCCTAACTAGGCCGGGGGGCCTCCGAGGCCCCCCCCCTCGACATTTCGCGCCATGTATCGCTATCGCAAGAAGCTATCGCCGCGACGTTTCATGACTTTTTTCTTTCGAGTCTCCCGCATCTTTTGACACCAAATTTGCGATGCCCGGATGCGCGGTTCCGAAGTTGCGCATAAATATGCATGTGCATGTCAGACCAAAAATTGCTCAAAAACGTGAATTTGGGTACAATTTCAATGCAAACTGTGTTTCCAGGCAAATTTCATAAAAGCATGATTATTTTGGGGGTTTATCGATTAAAATCAATTAATAACGCATTTTCTTGTTCGGAACAATGTCATGGACGAATTTCATCGAAAAAACAATGAAAAACATAAAGTCGAAAAAACAAGGAAATACATAAGAAATTCAGAAAACAATAAAATACTTAGGAAATTTTTTCTGATTGTGCAATTTTTTTCTCTTACATTTGCTAAGGACACTAAAAAGAATATTTACACCAAAAATGTGCCTGTTTTGACCTTTATTTAGTGATTTATACCAAATTGTCTGATTTCATGCATTATTATGCATAAATTAGCATAATTTAGTGTAAATGATAATTTTTGAAAAAATTAACTTTACTTTAGATTACATCATAGGCAATGTGTGTGCCAGTTTTCGTCACGATCGCGTGGTCGACGGCCGAGATCCGGAGGGGGGGGCCTAACTCCCTCAGCTTTTGAACATCTGACTTGAAATTTGGCATATATATGTAACCACTGTGATTTTATTTTTGCAAACCTCATCTTTTTATCATCGTTAGACAATGTTTTCATGGTAACAATATTTTAAAATAAAAATCACATAAAAATATTGTGAATAGTGTTACTCCCTCAGTTTTTGAGCATTTGATGTGAGACTTGGCACATATGACCACTGCAGTTTTAAGATGTGCAAAACACATCTTTTGTCAGTGTTGATTGTTGTTGCATTGCCATGGTAACCACATTTTTTTAAAAATAAAAAGCATACAAAAATTGTGGATTAACCCTTAAAAGACTGGGCTATTTTGGTAGCTCGAAAGACTGGGGGGCCTAAAGGGCCCCCCCTTAAGATCTCGGCCGTGGATCGCGCGATCGCCGCGGAAATTTGCACAATGGTAGTGTGCGATGTAATCTACAAGATCGTATATTTGAATTTTCCAAAATAGTCTTCTTTTATTTTATTTTGATTAATTAAGCTAAATTATGCGAGAAATCAGACTTTTTGATCTATATCAGTAAATAAAGCTCCAAAAGTGCTCATTTTTGGTCTAAATATTCTTTGTGGCATTCTTAGCAAATGTTCTTGAAAAAAAATTCGGTATCAAAATTAATTTCTTACTTATTTTATTGTTTTATGTATTTCTTTGTTTTTTCGACCTTTTGTGTTTGTTGTTTTTTTCAGTGAAATTTGTGGCAGACCCTTTTTGAAGCATAATTCTACTAAAACAAATTAATTTTAGCCATTGAGAGTAAAAATAAGCATATTTATATAAACCATGTGAAAAAACTCAATTTGTATTGACTTTGTACACAAAATCACATTTTTGAGCCATTTTTGGTGTCGCGAGCATGTACAAAAAGTTATGTAACTTCAGAACCGTACCCCCGGGCGTCACAAATTTGGTGTCAAAATGTGCGGGAAACTCGAAAGAAAAAAGTCATAGAGCATCGTGGTGAGAGCATTGGGTGTTGCAGTGTAATCGCGTGAAATGTCGAGGGGGGGCCTTTTAGGCCCCCCCCCCAGTCTTTTTATGGTTAAGCGAACTCCCTCAATTTTCAGAATTTGACGTGAAATTTGACACGTGTGACTGCATTACTATGTAGATATGCATACTTCATCTTATGTCAATGTTGAACAATGTGTTGCCATGGTAGCAGCATTTTTAAAAATGAAAATTATGCAAATGTCCAGTGGATTTTGAGATATATTTTTGAGGAATTTTTTCTTTCCAGTTCCCCCACCCCCTCATTTATAAAGAATATGCAATCCTGTTCTTGTGCATGTCTTTGTTTCTTTCTATGGTTATATATTCATTTTGACATATATAGAATATATGTAGGTTATTATAATCCATTTTCAACAATATGAAGTGTGAAATTACTTCAAAACTGTATTTTCGTGGCATGAAATTTTCGCGAGTTGCCTCTAACATTCAATGCATATTGTGTAGATAAGGTCTTTAGCGTGCAGTTTAATTTTGCGATACTCGGCTCTCGCGAAATTCGCAAAATTAAAATGCACGCGAACATTCCTCCCTCGTTTTACAGTATTTATTGAACTTGAATTTTTTACCCCCTTATGCACGAAGTGTATAAGGGAGTCGTATAGGAATCAGCAAGTCAGCAAATCTTGTGTCGTGAATTCTTACAGTTTTGAAGCGATTTTGATGAAACTTGGGGTACATGATAACATTGAGTTGTAGATTTGGAAGATATGTTATTTTTGTGTGTGTTTGTCGGAGAAAGCTTTACCATGGTAACCACAATTTTCCCAAAACCTTGTTAAGCAAACTACTTCTACAGTATTCAAGCAATTATTTTTTTTTTTTCAAATTTGGTATGTATAATGATCTATAGGTGTAGTTGTGCAAGACGTGCTTTGTGCTTGTACCTGACAAGGCGTTGCCATTGTAACTACAAATTCTTTTGAAAATCTTGTGAAGTGAACTACTTCCACAATTTTAAAGTAGTTGAAATCAAATTTGGTGGACATGATGACATTGAGGTATAGATGTGCAAGACACTTTTTTTGTGTGTGTTTGTCAAAAAATTTTGCCATGTTCACCACACTTTTACCGAAACCTTATGGAACAAACTACTTCCACAGTATTGAAATAATATATCTTTGAGTACATTATGTGACAGTACTATAACCTCTAGGGGTGCTTTCCCTCCTTTTCTCATTTTCTTCATGTATAGCACCAGCCAGCCCACTCTTGAACCTTGCAGTATTAACACTGAAGACAACTCAAGCCTGGAGTCCAAACCCCAACCTCCAGTCACACCTGTTTCCCAGACCTCACCTCAAGGGCCACAGGTCACTTGGCAATTCCATGACCCTTCCTCGAAGACAGAGTGTGCCTGCTCAAGGTAGGGGAAATGGCTTTTAGTAATTCATGCATGCAGAGCAAATGAGGACTATTATACATTGTAGGCAATTACCCTTTCCAGTGTGGTGTAACCAACTCAAATTTCTGTGACCAATCAGCATTTAGGTTGATGAAACAAAGTCTTGATTTACATTATCAAGTAGCTTTGAAAGACTTCACTGATATAATTATATTTCCATTTTTGTACATTTAGCAATCTGCATGGTGTATTGAAACTTCTTATCTGTAATCTAATCTCAACAACCTTGATTAGTTAGTAATGAACAAGACAAAGAACCAGCTACTTACCTTTAGCTGTTGTTGCCCCTTTCAAATTGAATATTTGGTGGTGCTACCACTAAAAGGAGTATATTCCAATAATACTTCGGTTGTAGTCCCTCGGGGAGCCACAGTGTAAAAAGGATGAGTTCATAGAATTACTTTGCAGGAGCGAACAGTTCAATATGCTTTGTAAAGCATTGCAAACCATTCATACACCAGGGTAGCTGTTTTTGTGTGATTTGTCTTTGTACACAAAGGTGTCCTCTGAATGCTATTGCTCATCTTAACTACCTTCTTCGTTTACCGATATTGCACAATATCATGCAACTTCTAACAGAATACTAGCCAGCCACAATCAAATTCACAACTGAGTACCATCACTAATTAAGCACATGATATTGCCAAGAGCTGCTCTTTTTTGTTATTTAGGTTTGTTTTTATGACAAGGGCAATAAGCAATGAAGCCAGACATGTAAAATTATAAAACACCTAAAAAGAATGTAGCTATCCGATTGGTTGATTGCCCATCACGTGACATGCAGTTAAAGATACCATTGATGATGTTGCTGTCAGCCATGCAATTTTGTTCGAGCAAAAGTGGATATTGCATGGCTGATGTCGCCAATTTCCATTGACTGCCGTGTTAAGCTCATGATTACTTTTTGTTCCACTGCATGGCTCTGATGTCACCATAAACAAAATTTGCCACATGCACTCAATTGCAAGTGCGTATTTTGTTACTCATTTTTTTAAACAACTGCAATCGATCGGTTTTGTGTACGTACACACGAACTGAGTATGCTACTCATTCACCTTTCACGGACAGTCGTTGGCATTTCTATGTTAAATTCAACAATCTGTATGGACCACGTCTGTTAACCTGTTCCGCAATTCTCTGAGTGCCTTTTAATGTCCCAAAACAAGATTTTTTTCACCCATCAACAGAGAACGGACAGGTTGGTAATCCACTTTTGCGAAAGCAGTCAAGCGGTACATGTATCCCCTTTCCATGGTCAACTACGTGTGTCATCAAACAATGGAAATAACGATCGGGTGTGAGGTATGAATAGAGCTTGCCTTGATGGGCTCACAGCCTCTTTTGTTCTACACAAAACTAGGTACCTGAATGGGATGACTGGGGTCAGTGAACACAGAAATCTACTGAGCTCAGCTTGATTGCTATGTACATGTTCATACAAATTTTATAGTAGAACATGCACAAACAAAAACAGAAGAAAGGTAAATAACACTAAAATACGCATTTCCCCAAAAGAAAGAGAACGAATACTGATAGAATAAACTCTTATCTTTTTATTAAACCCACTTTTATGGTCAATATAACACAAAGAAACATTTAAATGTAGGCCATGAAAGCAAGCACTCGTGTCTTCATCTTGGGAACCTGGCATACCGGGTTCCCATCTATCAGTTGCTCCCACGGAAACCTGGTATGCCAGGTTCCTGTAATGAACTGGTTAACATTCCAGGTGTTGCATAAACAAATAGTGTTATGGTCTTTACTTGTGCAATGGAACGGGATTGCGCACTTGTGACCATTCACTATTTGTATACTACATTTGTGATAGAACACTTAATATATATCTCTAGCTTGCATCATCTCCTTCCCCAAGATCTGTGAATCAGGCCCATTAGTGCTTCATAGCAACGCTGCTACAGGTCATTAGGTATGTTAGGACTCTGAACACATTTTATTTTTACTGGAGTGGCAAGATCATGAATAGGTTTTCTGCATGTTTATGGCATTTATGGCACATTTTCACAAGGCATCCAGTGGTGACTCTTTCTCTGATTTCATTCACATTTTTTTATGCCTCCGCCAACGAAGTGGCCGGAGGCATTATGTTTTCGGGTCGTCCGTCCGTCCCGTTTTGTTTTTGTCGATATCTCAAGAACCGTGTGGTGGTTTTACATCAAACTTGGTATGAGGGTATAACCTGGGGAGATAATACTTCATTTAGATTTTAGGGTCACGAGGTCAAAGGTCACAGGTTATTTTGTGAAAAAAGGTTGAAATTTCATGTTTTTCTTCATATCTTCGCAAATGGTTCAAGGTATCTTCATGGAACTTAGTATATATGCATGTACCGATGGGCAGTGATTATCTAGGGAAGTTGGGGGTCATGGGTCAAAGGTCAAGGTCAACTCCTCAAAATATCACTACTTTCCTTATATTTATGCAATGCCTGAAGGATTTTTTTTTTTACTTGATGTATGCATGTATAACCCAATATATATTCTGTGGGAAGTTTCTTGCCAAAAGGTCAAAGGTCAAGTGAAAGTGCTAAATTGCACTTCTTCCTCCATATCTCAAAAGTAACTCAAGGTATTATCATGAAACTTACATATTTATGCATGTTCTACCTAACAGTGATTCTCTTTGGAACTGTGAGGTCAAAGGTCAAAGGCCAGGTTTAGATAATACTATTTTACCATTTGATACTGAAATTATACTTTTTCTCAATACCTTGAAAATTACTCAGTGCATAAACTTATAAAAGGGTCAAAAGTCAAGTAAAAATCATCAGTTCCCCCAAATACCTGCACTCTGACGTTTTAATCATTCATCCCATTGAACCTAGTTCTAGGAAAGTGAACATTCAGCACATTTGTGGCAAACCTGTCATTTTAATATTTTGCCAATTGTATGAAACTGTCATCACACATTGTCAAGACATTGTACTATAGACCTATTAGGAGAACCATGCATTATTGCGGAGGCATACACTAGTCGCCGTAGCGACATTTCTAGTTTCGTTTTGAAAGAGGATATGATTGTATTGCCTTTGTAAATATCAATGAACTCCATTATTGAACGAAATGCATTCTTTCATTCAAGGATTTTTTTAGAATATCTTGTTCTGTTGTATATTTTGAATGTTACAAATAACTTCTTAGCAATTAGGCATGTCCCATTGGACAGAAACTCAGGAGGTAGTTTAATTCCAAAAGAGATCTTTATACCCCCGCCAAACGAAGTTTGAAGGGGGTATATAGGAATCAGCGGGCGGTCGGTCGGGCGGTCGGTCGGGCGGTCGGTCGGGCGGGCGGTCGGTCCGTTGCAAATCTTGCGTCGCGAACTACTTCCTCAGTTTTCAACCGATTCCCGTAAAACTTGGCACAGATGTGTGCCTTGGGTTGTAGATGTGCAAGACGTATTTTTTGACAGTACCCAAAAGTATGTTGCCATGGTAACGGCATGTTATGGGCAAAAATGGGTACAAATCTTGCGTCGCGAACTCCTCCCACAGTTTTTGATCAATTTTTATGAAATTAGGTACAGATGTTCATCTGAATGTGTTAATGTGCAAGACACATATTTCCGCAGTGGCAAAAAGTGCGTTGCCATGGTAACGGCATGTTATTGGTGAAATATAGGGCAAAATGCTTCATGGCAAAACTGCTTCATCAGTGTTCTTCCAATTCTCATGGAATTCATATTGAATGTTTGTCTTAGGATATAGGTCAGCATGACACATTTCTTGACAGTGACAAAAAGTATGTTGCCATGGTAACAGCTCACATATTATGAGCCAAAATGATGGAAAATTTTGTGTTGCAAACTACTTCCTCAGTTTTTGCCCAATTTCCATGAAACTTGGTACAGATGTGTGCCTTTGGTTGTAGATGTGCAAGACGCATTTTTTGACAGTACCCGAAAGTACGTTGCCATGGTAACGGCATATTAATGGCAGAAGATCAAGGAAAGATCTTGCGGATTTAACTACTTCCTCAGTTTTTTGACCAAAGCTTATGAAATGTGGCACACACCTTGATCTTGGTGGGAAGATGTGGAAGACATATTTTTCGGACGTGTCGGAAGCTGCGTTGCCATGGTAACGGCATATAAATGGCAGAAGATCAAGGAAAGATCTTGCGGATTGAACTACTTCCTCTGTATTCGACTGAAGCTCATGAAATGTGGCACACACATTGGTCTTGGTGGGAAGATGTGCAAGACATATTTTTTGGACGTGTCGGAAGCTGCGTTGCCATGGTAACGGCGTATTAATGGCGGAAGATCAAGGAAAGATCTTGTGGATTGAACTACTTCCTCAGTTTTTGACAAAAGCTTATGAAATGTGGCACACACAATAGTCTTGGTGGGAAGATGTGCAAGACATATTTTTTGGACGTGTCGGAAGCTGGCGTTGCCATGGTAACGGCATTTAAATGGCAGAAGATCAAGGAAAGATCATTCCTTGGGTAAGACTGTCGTCACGGGGCGGGGATATTAATCACCTTAAGTGATATTTCTAGTTTAAAGATAAAAACAAAGTATTGGTGTCAGTTATTTATTTTGATCAAACAAATTCTATGTACAAACTGAAAACATATTCCCTGTCTCTATGTCTGTTTATTGTGGAAAACAAAGTTTTGCAGGGGGGGGGGGAGGGCTTGGAACAGATGGACAAAAACTGCCAACAGCCTCCTGGCTTATCTTGATAAAACAATAAAAGAAAGTCACTTCCTGTTATGTTTATTTAACATACTTGCAATTCATGCGTTATGAGGAGTGGTGTGTGATAGAATTAAATTTTATTGCCCATCATAAAAGATAATTCACAGTATCCTGTCAGACGATTCATTTTCAATATTTGACACAGTATATGTTATCTTTGTTTGTAGGGCTAGTTACTACTTATAGGTTTTACAGGCCACCATTGAAATTTATGTGTGTCAAAGTCCTGTCTATGTTGATACTTGAATTATTGATACTATATAATATTGATACTTGAAATGTTATTTACAATTCTATGCTTTTGTAATATGCAATAAAAACAAAGGGTTGCTGGACAATTTAAAGAGATATGACGAAATAAACAAAGACATGTTTTTCACTATATTTGCACATAGACGCGTGCGTGGAATTTGAACTTTGACGCCAGTGCATTGCTTTGTTACTGGTCAAAATCGATCGGAAATCAATGGATATTGTCAGTGGATGTACCAGGAATCCAAATCAGTCGGAAAAAGTGCATTTTCATGTAGCTTACGTGCTATGTGCGTAAAAACGCGCGGACGGATGCGTACGCACGGAATTTTTTGAAACGCTTAAAATTGTCTGAAACTTCGAGATTTCCCATTGGGAAGTCGTTTTGAGCATGTAAAAATTTTGATGCGTGCTTACGGACGCGTCATGATGACCCAGGTAATTAGCATAGTACAGGATGATTGGTCATGACTTGAACTTTATGACTACCGAAAATGATATAGAAATGACATTTTGTTATGAAGTTATGATCGATCATGTGACTTTATCTGAAAATCACGAAATGGCGCCTAGATGATGTCACAGATATGTTATCGTCGTGAAAAGTTTCAAGTACAGAGATATTGATATGAGACATGTTGACTGAAAATTTCATGTTAACTGGTCATGTCATTGTTGACTTATTTTTTCCACAAAATTCGTCAGTAAGAAAGAAGAATAATGAAAAAAGGAACATTCTGTACAAACTCAAGAGGTAATAATGTTTTAATAATGTTTTTTTATCGACAGGTCTCGCAGCTCCCTTTCAAAGCACAGCACCATTCAAGTCAACTGCTTTGTCGAACCAAAGAGTATAGAGAAACTAAGCACATGTAGTGCAAGTGCACTGCTTGCACTTCTGTATTTTGAATGGTGCTGCTATATACTGGGCATACTTGATTTTAACAGTGCTGTTCTTTGGAAGGCAGAACCTCTGCGAGACCTGTGCAAGAAAAAAAAAAAATTGGGGGGGGGGGATTAATTCATAAAATCAGTAAGCCAAACATCAATTAGGAGTAGACTAGGCTTAGATGTTCCAGTAGAGCTGATTCAGTGATGATAAAGTGTGCTTTTAAGGGCCATTTTAGCTGAAAATTTTACGGATTGGCACTGGTTAGTAGTTTTGCATAGCAAAGTAATGCGAGAAGATCTCTCTACTCGGGCTGACCATCTTACATCCTACCAACGTTAGATAAGAAGCCAAACGAGAAGAAACAGATATGGTTTACATAGTAAAATACACCATGTTTTCAAAACCATATGTAGTAAAGAAAAACAAACCTTGCATCTATGACATCAAACTTGCTACGCCTTCCAATGAATTTCACCCATGCTCGTTGGTATGGTGTGAACTTCTCTGTCCCAACCGGCATCATTCCCGGCTTAGCATGCACACTGAAGGGTCCCCCCAAGTGGTGTTGCCGCAACCAAATACCAGACACCTCGACCCCTTCTTGGATTTTGTCTTTGACGTTGGTTCCGTCAAATCCATCATTTGCAATCAGTAGATACAGTAGATGGAATAATTAAAAAGATTTGACAACGCTCAAGATTACCGCGGCAAAATGCTTACTTGCAGCTTAACTGATACCTTATACCAATATGCTGGGTGAGCTTTGGATGCTTTGCCGCGCCAGTACACCATACACAGGCCTACGTCGCACAAAAGAGAGCTGAAATCGTAACTGTTTCATGCTCAGAAAAGCAAAAAGAATGTAGCTTTTTAATTGTGTCTTATTATGTCATGGATAGCCTTCAGGTATCAGAGCTTATTTATTGACCTTGTTCATGCCTTTAGCTTTCTATTGAAGTATGATTTTCCGTATCTTAGATATTTCAACAGGTAGTCGGTTGAAGTTAGCAATGCTGACTGAAGTCTTTGCATTGGCAGGGTCGTAGGCATCATGACTTGATACATAATGTGAACTCTGTAAAGGGTTATTTTGCAGATCACAAGAATGAAGGTGTGTTCCAGTGATGTTTTGCCCAAACTTTGAGGCTGATATGTCATTTTGGGGGTTTAATTTTTTTGCACTATTTTGTTTTTGAGTGTCAAACACGTTTGAACTTCTTGCTGTGGATATCAGTCAAATGACTGCATGGTGAAATGTAATGCCCACAATACTGGGCTTAACCCTAACTAGGCCGGAGGGGGGGGGGGCTCCCCCCTCGACGTTCCGCGGGATATATCGCTAATGCGAAAAGCTATCGCCGCAACGTTTCATGACTTTTTTCTTTCGAGTCTCACGCATCTTTTGACACCAAATATGCGATGCTCGGGCGCCCGGTTCCGAAGTTGCGCATAAATATGTACGTGCATGTCAGACCAAAAATTGCTCAAAAACGTGAATTCGTGTACGATTTCAACGCAAACTGTGCTTACAGGCAAATTTCATAAAAGCATGATTATTTGGGGGTTTTATTGATTAAAATCAATTGATAACATATTTTCTTGTTCGGAACAATGTCGCGGACAAGTTTCATAAAAAAAACAAACAATGAAAAACATAAAGTCAAAAAAACAAAGAAATACATAAGAAATTCAAAAAACAATAAAATACTTAGGAAATTTTTCTGATGGCACAATTTTTTTCTCTTATATTTGCTCAGGACACTATAAAAGAGTATTTACACAAAAAATGTGCCCATTTTGAGCTTTATTTAGTGATTTATACCAAATTATCTGATTTCATGCATCATTATGCATAAATTAGCATAATTTAGCATAAATGATTTTTTTTTTTTTTAATTTACCTAAAAAAAAATTCTGGTACTTCAGATTACATTATAGGCAATGTGTGTGCCAATTTTCGTCGCAATCGCGCGGTCGACAGCCGAGATCTGGTAGACTGATTAAGACTTGAATGTAATGGCACTGGGATATTTCTTTCAATCTTTACATAATGATATTGAACATTTGAGACGGCCTTACTTCATGGTATGCCAGAAATTATTGTAAATGATAAATTTTTGTGTGCATGAAACATTCGTGAATTTTGGGCCCACTTTCCCAAAAGTTTAGTCTACACAGTGCATTGAATACCAGTAGCAATTCGTGAATGTTTCTGGTTTTATAGTATTGCTTTGTTATGGGGCCAGATTACATACTTGTCTTGTTCCTACTCTTCCAGTATTAGCTGTAGGTCATGCAATGTTTTCTGGTATTCCAGTTAAACCCCCCAATATGACCCCCCCCCCCCCCCCAATTTACAAATATAACTATACACTCTCTTTATTTAACCCGTTTGTAATCACTGAATATATGTTTCTCTGTCACAGGCAAAAGACGCTGAAATTGAAATCTCCAAATCACTATGGTAAATCTCCTTCATCTTCTGGCTCCAGCCACCCTAGTCACTCCAGCTTTGGCAACCCAGCATTTTCTGGAAGCAAGCACAAAGTGGAGTCGAAGCAAGAGAAACAGCAGAGAGGCCAGCGACCAGTCACACCTTTCCACCACCGAGCCACACTGTCTGATGACCTGCTAAGCTTAGAACAGGACATGTCACGACTGCCTCAGATAGGTGTACCAACAACCCCATCATCATCAATTGGACCTGTGTCATTACAAGATGGCAAGCCCTCGAACAATACACTGCCAAAATTCACCCAACAGAGCCCGGCAGCATTCAGAACTCCTGGGTCATCAGATCCTTTACTGACTGAATCCCCTCCATCAGTGGCTCCCTCTCCTCTTGTTCCCCCGCCCACTGGGACTGGACTCAATCCCAGCGATCGGGACAGGACTATGCCGACTCTTAGCCCTTATCCACCCCCACGAAACTGTGAGTCGGGGATGCCTACTGGGAGTGGGGCTGCTCCTACACGGGGTGAAATTGGACACACTTTAGACCATACTGGTGTGATAGGAGAAGTGAAAGTGGAACGAGACCTGTTGGTCAGTAGGACTAGTGAAAACAAGGAGCCCAGACAGGAGGAGGACAAAGTATGGCAATGTTTTAAGTTACCTAGTGAGCATCATGTGGACTACAAGAGACCCCTCTTGCCATTGTGTGGATATCAGAATCACAGCGATGAGGGGGAAGGCATTCTGGACTCACTTTATGATCCGGCTAATAATGATGAGTAAGTCTGCATGGAGTGTTTCACTAGTCCATGAAAGTGCTATATATGCAGGATGGTATATTTCCACTCCTGACTGTCCAAATCAGTTGTACCTCCACATTTACCAGACAGCACAGGAGAGCTATTGTGATCACTTTTTCAGAGATGCCAACTTGTACTTTGTGGCAGTATTTTGCCAAAAATACTTCATGTTTCATGGAAAACATTGTTTTTCCAATATTATATTATTATACATGTCTATTGCAAGAAAGGTAAAGTACTGTTTTTCATCAAAAGATATTCCTTTTCAGCCCTCAGAATACTGCAATGCTGTTTGAAAGATTGGCATCTCTGCTTTTGACTGTTTAGCATTGTTCCTTGTGTGTTCTGCATATATATTTATGTTATTGTTATAATTATTATTATTATTATTATCATCATCATCATCATCATCATTTTTTTTAATTTTTTATACTTCCATCCTTTGTCAAACTTGCTGCCTAGTTTTATGAAACATGACTGGAATCATTCTTGGAGGCGGGTTTACACAGGCTTGTTTTAATGGATTTTGCCGTCATAGGTATCCAGGGAAGGGCCCTGGATGGAAAACAGTGTAATGGTCAACAATTTCTTATACAGATTCAGATAAGCCTAGCCATAGTGAATTTAGGTATGCTTGGGATTTAAAGAATATAAGTAGTTAATGAAAGTAGGAGAGATGACCCTTGTCAGCACTTTGGGGATATCATGTTGGGATATGGTCGAGTGGGGAAACTTGTGCAATATGCACTACTGAAATTCCTAATTCATTTCTTGTAGTTTTTTAACATTTTCAGTGAAGATCATGAGTCAAAGAAGTTTTATCATATCTTGATATTAGTGTGTCTGCACGTGTCAAAGTATGTGGTTTTGGTGTATGGTATCTTATTTTCATTGGAGTTTGCTTCCAGAATAGAGTGCTCTGGGGCTTATGTAGATTTGTGATTGTAGCCTCCAGTTATCAGGGCTGTGAATAGAAAAAAAAAGGCTATCGGAGCTGCAATGAATACTGTTCATCACTTGCTGTCCAGAGTCTTTTACCAGCCCCACAAGAAGCTGAAGGAGGAGAAACCAGTGGTGCCACTTATCGGCCCCATGGACTTTACAAGTGAGCTGGACATGGGCATAATGAGACCTAACAGGGCACCCTCACCTGACCCATATGAGTTCATGGAGCAAGACACATCACCCACAGTAAGTCAATGTTGAGGTCTAAAGAGGGAGACCACTTCTTGCAAACCTTGGCTCTATTGTTGCACAAACGTAAACAGTGTTTTATCAGGAAAGTGTCCATGTGCTTATTTATTTATGTGGGTGTTTTTGTGGGGGGGGGGGGATTTCAGCCCCTAAGGGAACTGAGAACAGCCGAATTGGATATGAAACTTCTATGAAACTGGAAATGCTGTAAGTATATTTGTAAGTTCAGTTTCGAATGTGTTTATGTCAAATCCCTTTGGGAGAAAAGTGGGGCTGAATTGCTTATTTTCTTCTTCTTATAAGTGCATGGTTAAATTTGTTACCAAATGTGGCAGGTATTACTAGAGTAATAGAATATATGTTTGTACAGAGGGGAACCACTACCCTGAGCCCTCAAATTAAAGAATTTTTTTAGAAATCTTCTACAGAACCAGATATGCTGTGGGCAAATAGATTCATGTGGTACTTTTTATGGCAGATCTAGGTGTGGCTTCCTTTGGGCTGGGACCAAATTGGGGGCCAGATTTCACACTTTCATCATCTCTTTGAAAGTGCATGCTTAATTTTTTAACAACATTGGCAGGGAATTTTCTGAGAGGCCCCCAGAGCCTTCCAAGTGTGCTCTGATCTTCTTAAGTACAGTCGGACCTTGATTATCAGAACTTCTCTATCATCCAGACATGTTCTCTCTTTGAAGACAAAATAAATAGTGATTTCATGCTCAATTGAAACTCCCACAAACTCACATGATTTACCTAAAATATTCCCAACAAAAACCTGTTATGGATTTTAGATTTAATGTTTCAATATCTGTTTAACAAAAGGAACTGTAATTTTAAGTAGAATAACGTAGAATACACCACTGTTGCAGTGGACACTTCCTACCTAGCTGCCACTGTGTTGGCAACTACATATGTACATGTACATAAACATTATTTATGTACATGTACATAAACATTGTTTCTGTTCTCCCATATCGGATCAAATAGCTGATGTGGACATAACGCCTCTCCTGACATAGCTGAATAACAGAGGTCAAACTAATAGTCTGCAAAAATGCACAAAAGGAGAACTTGCTCTACTCGGGTGAGCGCTAGACCCACTCGGCCTCCTGGGTTGTTGTTGTTTTTTAATGTCTCTGCTGCACAGTGTCACCAGAGGCATTATGTATTCAGGTTTTCTTTCAATCCTTCCATTTGTAATCGATTTTGTGGACAAAATAACTTAACCCTAACTAGGCCGGGCTATATAGGTAGTTAATAAGGGGGGGGGGGGGGGGGGGGGGGGGGGGGGGGCTCCCAGGCCCCCCCTCCAGATCTCGGCCGTCGACTGCGCGATCACGACGAAAATTGGCACACACATTGCCTATGATATAATCTAAAATACCTTGAAGTTAATTTTTCACAAAATTATCATTTATGCTAAATTATGCTAATTTATGCATAATGATACATGAAATCAGACTATCTGGTATAAATCACAAAATAAAACTCAAAACAGGCACATTTTTTGTGTAAATATTCCTTTTAGTGTCCTTAGCAAATGCAATAAAAAAATTGTGATATCAGAAAAAATTCTTAAGTATTTTATTGTTTTTGAATTTCTTATGTATTTCTGTATTTTTTCGACTTTATGTTTTTCAATGTTTTTTCGATGAAATTCGTCCGCGACATCGCTTCGAATAAGAAAATATGTTATTCATTGATTTAAATCAATAAAACACCAAAATAATCATGCTTTTATGAAATTTGCCTGTAAGCACAGTTTGCATTGAAATTGTACACGAATTTACGTTTTTGAGCAATTTTTGGTCTGACATGCATGAACATATTTATGCGTGACTTCGGAACCGCGCGCCCGGGCATCGCAAATTTGGTGTCAAAAGATGCGGGAGACTCGAAAGAAAAAAGTTGTGAAACGTCGCGGCGATAGCTTTTTGCGATTGCGATACATCGCGTGGAATGTCGAGGGGGGGGCCTCCCCCCCCCCCCCCGGCCTAGTTAGGGTTAAGAACCATTTGAGGTTTTCACTCAAAACTTGGCATATGTATGTACATTTATGAGTGGACGAAGCAGCGCCTATCAACTTCTAGATGAACTGACATATATTCATCCTTCAATCCTCTCTTTCCTTTTCATGCACAAACACAAGACATTGTTTTAGATTTTCAGGTGATACTGATTTAGAGGAAAGTAGTGATATTTTTTGATCAGTAACAAGCCCCTTTAATTCATATTTCATGTTTTGCATTTTTTCACACTCTTTGATTCAGCAGGGTAGAACCATCTCAGCAAGAGGACGTGTGAAAGTGAATGGTGGCACCCGGGGTGGCAAGAGGAGAGGGAGCATCAAGAAGACCTTTCAGGAACGCAAAAAAATGGTGAGATATTTGGTCAAAATGGCTTTGTTAACATTTGGTTCAACTCTTGTTTATGCCATATTTGCTCATGATAAATGGTATTTTATCAAGTTTTGTCATGATATTCTTCACAAGCTACCAGTATTTCATACACACAGA
>NW_027273840.1:0-32272 GCF_040938485.1 Diadema antillarum | reverse complement strand
ATGTGTGAGCAGTTTCTGTGTAATAAAATTGTTTACACATCAAGTAACGATTATGCAGGGTGTGCAAATTGATACATTGCTCGTTGACGTCATTTGGACAAGCAATAGAGTTGTTTTATAAATCTCGCTCTAGGCCATGAACAGATTGAGAAAAGTTTAGTAGGTGTTGTGAAGATGGCACAGAAACACCTTTTTCTAACTGGATGGAGAGGTTTAATCTCATGGTGCCAGGTAAAAATGGCAGAGATAAAATGGCAGAGGTAAAACTGGCAGAGGTAAAACTGGCAGGAGGTAATTATGTCAGAGGTAATAATGTCAGAGGTAAAAAAGTCAGAGTTAATGACAGAGGTAAAAATGTCAGAAGTAATGAGAGCGATTTCGTCAGAGGTAAACGTATGAAGAGGTTTTGAATGATAACCCAGCCAGAGAAAACTGTATCTATCGAATTATCAAATCCAAACTGCAGATTTGAAGAATATTTATTGAATTATGTTTCTTTGTTTGGATAGATCACTCTCATTATTCTGAGTTTGATTCAAGTGCAGTGGCGTAATCTGTCATTTCAGAGGAATATCAAACCAGCTAAGAGCCTAGTAGGCCTAACAATGGGCAATTATTATTATTATTATTATTACCATTATATATCATTATAAGGGAGGTTCCAACAATGCTGCAAACCCCTTAAACAGTATAATCCTACGTTTGTTCGCCCAAATGAAGTTATCACACACACACACACACACACACGCACGCATCACGCACGCATGAACCCTTTTTTGGTACAAACATATACTTCTATACGCAGATATACATACTCTCACATACACCCTCTTACACAAACGAATTCCGCTCACGTCCAGGCTAGTATATTGTCATTATTTTCCATTTTTTAACTGTTGAGTGTAAAGAAGTGAAGGAGACATAGTCGAAGCAAACCGCTAATTTTTCACCTGTTCTATGTGATTTTCTCACATTCCGGTTTCGTAGGAGCCGATTTATCTCACAAGGCCTGATCACGACACAATGTAGAAGTAAACATACAAAACGCAAAAAAAAAGAACTACAGCAGATGTATCGGCAGACATAATTAAGCTCTTGTAAAATATTTTATTAAATTGTTCAAGTATCACATGGCCCAAAAACAAATATCTCGAAGTTTAATGAACACTTTGCGGTCATTTTACAAACTTATGCTTATTAAAATTGGAGACGAACTTTAGCAATAGACTGTTCTAGTGGGAGTAAGAACCGATAGTTTGCCATGGGATTTCTTTCAATTATTGTTGAACGAATCTGCAGGCGAAAAAATGTAAATGTTTGATGCCTTTCAAACTGAGCTGTTGCTCCAAAGTCAGATTCCATTACACACTTAGAAAAAATGGTTCACTCTTGCACCTTTTAAGGGTGCAAAGTGATGTCACACTGGTGGCTTCCTTTGGGTGTTATCTTGCACCCTCAAGAAATGGGTGCAAAAGTTGCACCATGCGCAAGGGTATATCCTTGCACCATGTGGGTGCACCTTTGCACCTCCAGAGAGGGTGCACCCACACTAAGTGGAGCTAAGTTGGAACCTTTTCTTGAGGTTGCATTTTTCCACCCACACTAAATGGTGCTAAGTTGCACCTTTCTTGCGGGTGCGATCTTACACCCTTTACCTTTCGGCGCAACTTCGCACCCTTTCTTGCCTTTACTTTTGGTGCAACTTTACACCTTTCGTGAGGGTGCAAAGAAGCACCCAAAGATCCAAGATTGTACCCTCTCTTCAGGTGCAATTTTGTGCCTTATATATAAGTATAATGTTGCACCTACATATGTGGTGCTTATTTGATCCATGACTGCTGCAAAAATTGCTTCTTTAAAGGAGCCAGTCAGTGTCACTGTCTACTCCTTTAGAGGCGCAATACTGCCCAGTAACCTCAAGTGCACTTTGAGATTACTGGGCAATATTGCGTCTCTAAAGGAACAGGCAGTGACACTGATTGGCTCCTTTAAGGAAGCAATTTTGCAGCAGTCATGAATCAAATGAGCACCACATATTTGCAACATTATACTTATAAGGTATATTTACTTAGCATCACATAACCGGGTACAATTCAGTTGCTTAACTACTTTAAACCTTGAACAGTGCGAACTGATGCAAGCCTATTTGCTCAGTATATCAAACTTATGTTGTTGTTGCACTCTGCAAAGTAAATAGGATTGGTGTAATTTGGATCCTGTGAATCATGAAATGTGTGTGTGTGTGTGTGTGGAATTTGTGAGTTCTTAAAATGTTAATGTAGAAGTTAACTTAGTTGTGTTTGAATGATATACTGAAACCAAATATTTACCCAATTACCTTTCCAATAAGGTGAGCACTATCTATCAAACAAACCCTCTAGGCAAGAGTATACATCTGCATGAAGAAAGAGGTAAAATATGATATGCAGTTGTCTGGATACGTTTTATTCAAAACGTTCTTGAATGCGTACTTATTCACATAATCTATAAGAATAAGATATGCTTCTTACCAGTACACAAATCCTCAAAAAAGAGCATGCTACTTACATTTCTAAAGTATGCATCATATCTAAAAAAAAAAAAAAAAAGATGTAAGAGGATTTAACAAGTTGTTTGTATGCATCTAAACGAATAGGCCTACATATTTCCATGCGTACAATATTCATGTAACAGTGACGTCATCATGAATCATCAAAAAGATATGTTTCCGGCATAGACATGAACTTATCTAAAATCTAAAACATGTCTTATAATTAGGAGTTTGTTTTATAATGACGATGCCGATTGTCTTAAAGTCTTTATCACGACATGTCTTGGGTTCACACTTATTTAAAACATGATATTCTTGGCACGTAGATTACGACTACAATTTATTATGGTTTAGATACTTAACTGACATACGCATACCATTTACGGCCATTTCGATGAAAACATTTAAATACAAGGTATATAATATGAAAATCGAACTTGATACCAGCCCTTATGGGCTACCAATGGAGACTATGCAGGATCGCAGTTATGTGTTCAGATTTTGATTTGGGTGATACACGCATTCCGACTGATTTGGGATCAATTCGAGTCCCTCGAGCTGAGATTCCGGAACTGCAATGAGCAAACCATCATTATGACTAGCAAAGTTACTGAGAATAATGTATGCACCAGTTTCTGTTTCGTTGTTCTATACACAGATAGTTGTTACGTTTTCCAATCCTGTGTAGGCACACAGAGATTTGCAGATCACCTTTGGCTATAACGCCATGGTCGCGTGCAAAATTAATGCAGCTTATCTAACTTATAGTTTCCGAATAGGGGAGTACCGTGCTTATACATATTAATCGGACGGTCTCATGGTCAAATGAGCACCACATATTTGCAACATATTGTTTGTTTTATAATGACGATGCCGATTGTCTTAAAGTCTTTATCACGACATGTCTTGGGTTCACACTTATTTAAAACATGAGATTCTTGGCACGTAGATTACGACTACAATTTATTATGGTTTAGATACTTAACTGACATACGCATACCATTTACGGTCATTTCGATGAAAACATTTAAATACAAGGTATATAATATGAAAATCGAACTTGATACCAGCCCTTATGGGCTACCAATGGAGACTATGCAGGATCGCAGCTATGTGTTCAGATTTTGATTTGGGTGATACACGCATTCCGACTGATTTGGGATCAATTCGAGTCCCTCGAGCTGAGATTCCGGAACTGCAATGAGCAAACCATCATTATGACTAGCAAAGTTACTGAGAATAATGTATGCACCAGTTTCTGTTTCGTTGTTCTATACACAGATAGTTGTTACGTTTTCCAATCCTGTGTAGGCACACAGAGATTTGCAGATCACCTTTGGCTATAACGCCATGGTCGCGTGCAAAATAAATGCAGCTTATCTAACTTATAGTTTCCGAATAGGGGACTACCGTGCTTATACATATTAATCGGATGATAGACCCCGTCAAAGAGTAAATTGCGGATATCATAAACCATTGTCAAATTCACTTTCTGTTCTGTACACAGTATCAATGAAATCTTATGAACCACTTAAGCATTACCAAATCATGGAGTATAAGAATATCATATTTCCTTGAAACGGCTGCATTTGTATGAGCGGGAACAGTTTGGCATCATACAAAGCAAGTGTCGTGACTACAAAACTAAATACATGTATTATACAAGGTTTCAGGACACTTTGAACCGTGTCCCCCCCCAAAAAAAAAAAAACAAACAAACAAAACAACAACAACAACTAGTGAAATGTTGTATACCCTAGGCCCATTAACATATGATCTTTGACCTTTGAATACATTGCCCACATTTTTCAACGAATAGGCATCTGGATGCAACGTAGGTATATATCAAAGGAAATATGTTTTAGGAAAATACATTTTACCCCTTCAGAAATAACTATGGGACAAATAGCATAATATTGACATGTTCAATTCTTCCTTAATGACATGACAGAAAACTTTCCTCACCGATTCTCATTCTCATTTTGTCGTAATTCAAGTACAAGTCATTGATAATCATATACCTAGTTCGATTAGAAGTATACATGGAGTCATTGAAAAAGTATCTAATGAAAAGTATGCTTCAGAACTACATCATTGTCATTTATTCTATAACACTAATAATAGAGTTATTGTTCCGCCATATTGCCTAACAGGTTGTAGTCCTCCTACGACGTTTGTTCAGCAAATATGGCACAAAATAAAATTTTGCGAATTTTGCACGCTGTTGCCAAAGTCTCTAATCTTCTTTACCACCATTCTCAGACATGTATGCTGATGCTGTATGAATTAGAAACGGAAGCTTCACAAATATCTACCAGTCGCACATCGCATTGCTTTCAAGATCTTAACAATTGTATACAAGTGTCTTCAAGGGAAAGCTCCAACTTATCTTAGATCTCTGATCATTCCATACTGTTCTGCTCGTCCTGGACTACGTTCAAAACAATCAGTAGAGCGGGGGACAATGCTTTTGTGACGGCTGCACCGCGATTGTGGAATGATTTACCTCGGTTCGTCCGCATTTCCCCATCCCTTGATGTCTTCAAGAAGAATCTTAAGACTTTCCTTTTTGATGCCAATCTGTAACTGAATGTTGTTGTAAAGTGCTGTGAAACCAGTCATTGACTGTGTAAGGGCGCTATATAAATGATTAGATTGTATTGTATTGTATTGTATGTTGAGGCGCCTGTATTTCCAAAATCGGGGCGGCCAGTTTGAAGTGCTTCGGAGGGAAGTATTGTTCATACTCTATGGTGGTCATATGCCGGAGAGAGATGGGCTGAATGATGTGAAAGGCAGCCGATCGCCATCCCTAATGGTACGTAAACTCCGAACGACCGAAGTTTGTGCATGCAATTGCGCAATGCCAGGCCAGACTTAGTCTGGCTTCCAGACCCTCTGCCCATACTATTTCGCTATTCATGATATTGACGCCCTCAACGTCGAAAACTAGTATAGTTTAAGTTGATTCAGCATGTTATCAGCGCCGGGTGGTGGGAGGACTCTCCCTACTCCCTGTGTGTTGGCATTGCGGCGTGTGTGTACCAATGGCGTGGATGCTGTATACTATAGTATGCAGTATGCAGGATGAGGGTGATGGTATGTATACATTCAGGGAGGCGTATATTTTACCTCTCTGATGACACGAACATTCGCACTTTTTTAGATCTAAAGTAAGGTCGGATGGAAGAATCGGCAATCGTAGACAGTGTGTACTAAATTATGTGTATTCCTAAAAGTTTTCAATGTTTTTGATTGTTATACTCACGTTTTTTCCTGTTTACTACTAGATACGCACAATGGTCAAGTGAACTATGTTTCCAATAAAATTAAAGCAGACCATTTTGTGTCGGCATTGTGTCTATCGACAAAATCAAAATCACATATCCTTGCTAGGTGTCCAAGGAAGATTTTTTGTTTCTTTATTTTTGCTGTTTTTTTTAAACTAATGTATAGTGCAATACAATCAGTAAAGTTCACAATTGTGAACCACATTTCCCTTCTTCCCTTTACAAAGTATCTCAGTCACAGTATTTCAATGCATAACCATCTGGGTCGTTTTCTCGTTTCCACTATGTTTTCTAATGGATTTCTTTTGTTGGCTCGACTTAGGGAAAACCAGCAACATCTTTCTTTTTTTAAAACTTTTTTTTAGTAGGCCTTATGAGTATGAATGTAAGAACCCGGTCTAATTTGACTATGCTGAATCCTACAAATAAAGCAAAATTCACGGATCTTTGACCAATGAAAAAATACAAAATGGATGCATATATTTTGATAGAAACTGGCAATTTCAGATACACATTTTTTTACTCTAATATGTGATATTGAGTTCACTTCAATGATTTAATCTTAAAGGTGCTATAGACGTGGAATGCAATCATCAGCTCAATGTAAATGAACATTATCTGAGGTCCTAAATCTTTCCCACATTCATCAATGTGCGAATTGGTGCTGAAATATGCAAATAAACAGCATCAACAGTGAAGCATTTTAATTTGTTGCTTTTTTTGGGGGGGGGGGGAAGGGGATGGTTTGGGGTTTTTTCAGAGAGAAACAAGTTAACAATTCATGTAGACATGCAATGATCATTTTCGACGAATAATGAAAACTCTAAAGAGGTTTCCCAAATCAGGTATCCGGAATTGTGAGTTTCAAAATCAGGCATCTTTGTGGATGAAAAGATCATGGCGAGGTCCTCTAAAAAAAGCAAACAAACAAACCCCCCCAAAAAACCCAACAACAACAAAACAAAAAAACAAACCTGCAAGTATAAAAGACTTGATTGTGTCGACATTGATTGATGCACAACGCCTTGCGCTGTATTTGTTCGTATAACGTTACATTACAAAAACACACAATTTCTCCATCTGAAAAGCATAATGCTTCCACATGTCTGTAAAATATGTTGATGACAAGCAAGTCTTTATATTATTGCATATATAAGGCAGGCTAATATTCGGAGAAGAGCTATGATTCAATATGACCTGCACGGGAAAAATATTACATTTTTTATTCAAGCTAAAAGTATCTGAATTGGACATATTATATCCTTTAAATTTTTGTTAATGCTTTCTACGTAATTCTCATTGTTATAATTCGTTACGTTCCCAACAAAGTTCGCTAATGCGAATGATTAAGTTCATTATTCCGAAAGTTTGTCAGTGCTAAAATGTAATAAGTTTCGTGAATCAAAAATTTATGATTAATCCCAAAATGAATGCAGAGTCGTAATTCTTCAGAAGGTTTGTTGATCAAATCATGTTTTTCGGAATAACGAACATTATTCAATATCATCAGATGATATTCAATTATGTTCCTTATTCCGAAAAACTTAATTGGGTTCTTTATTCCAAAGTTTTGTTTATCCCAAAATGAATGAAGGGTCGTTATTCCGAAGGTGCGTCAATCTGGTGATGAAATAGGGTTCGTAATTCCGAAAGTAAAATATGTTTTATTTTTCAGCGAAATGCGGTGTTGTTACTTGTTAAGATAGAATATTACGCAATGAAATTTAAGGGAGGAGCGCTTGAATACAATTGGAATTTTGCAATTGCATTGTTGATAGAAAACGAATATTTCCTCCTCTTCCTCCGTATCCCACCTTTCCCATACACTCTAGCCAACATCGTCATCGGGATGAACCATTCTTTGCCACATTCACCATTCAATTATCGGAATCAGGAATGCAACAACATCAATATTTACAAAAGGTCACACAAATGCTCGGTTTTCCCCACCTCCCTGGTTATACCACCTATATGGCCTACATGCTTACATCCTAACATAGACCCTACGTAGGGTCCATGATCCTAAGGTCCAAGGAGCATATCAACTAAAGACATGCATGTGAAATGGAGAAGTTTGTCGTCAAGGGATTAAAAAGCAAAAATTACAGGATGGAGACCAACATTAATAATTGGTTGTGGTGTGCCATATAGTACCGAACTTATTTTTGTTCTCTACTTATCTAAACTCATTTTCATTTTGCATTGATTGAGGGAGGTAATAAAAGCAGCTAAATTGTGTTGCTTCTTATATATATATATAAAAAACCAATTAATAGTCTTACGATGGGGTGATAATTGTCTCTAAACATATCATTTGTCATAAACTTGGCACCTGTTTCTATGTATTAGAAAGTTTATTATAATTAGCTAATATGGACGGATCTCTGCGCATATGAAAAACAATGAAAGTAGATGAGCATCTTTTGAGAATTTGAATTGAGGCAAAATATTCCACAAAACTGATACTTTCAGTGATAAATCTGCAATAAGCTGAAAAAATATATGAGTTACATGGACAAATCTATATCAAATGCTAGAGCTTGTCATATCTTAATTATGTGAATACAAAAACTGTAAGTCAGAGTCTATTATTGTTTGTAACGTTTGGCCGTTAATTTTGTTGCACGATGGCCTTGGGAAATGAAGTCTTTCAGCTGAAAATATCAAAAACCAAGCTGCAATGATAATTCATTATGATTACACTGTATGTCCACTTGATATATCCCAGTAATGAACCATGTTAATTGCGACTTAAACTAAATCACTATTCTTTCTTGCATATACCCATGGATGTTCATAGCAAAACAAGGCTTTTTATAGGGGGCATAATTGCCCCGAAGCGCATCATGCTTTAAAGAATGGCCTTCTGTTAAAGAAATGATTTTTTTTTATTATTTGTTTCATATAACCACCTCAGACAAGGTTTTTATTATCAAGTGACTCTATGAAAAATAAATTGGAAATTAATAGATGTGGCTCTTATCTTTAAAGTGAAGAGCGCGTTCTTTTAAGTGAATTTGACATGCGCTGGTCACAAAACTGGTCCCCTTATAGATGCTAATTGCTAAATGAATGGATGTTGGAGCATAGTAGTGGTAACGGGTGACCTTCCAAATGGCTACGGCTATCAAGCGAGCTATTTCAAGGGATAGAAGATGGTGTATGAAGACACCTTATGTTGAGGGGCCACAATACCCCAGCTCACCTATACATACAAGTGTGCTGCATTAACAACTTCATTTTTCTTGTGTGGGTTCATACATATCCCGATGTTATCATCTTGGTGATTATCATGTGTGAGATAAACAAAATAAACAATATATCATAGAATATATTTAAGTTTAGTCAGTTGCTACAATGTTTCCACGAGAGGGACACGATAATTATGAAGACAAGAACTAATCGGAAGAGCACGTTGCTAATCATCTGTTTCTTTTTTTATTCACTGCTATTAAGTTATACAAAGAAGGGTCTCAACTGAACGTATTCATCAGCAAACACGAACATAAAAAATACATGTACATACATTATCACATTGGCCGCCCACCCACAACTCATCTCCACATACTAAGTTTAAAAAAAAAAATGTGCACAATACTCCGCTGCACTTTTTTTTCGGACTTCATTTTTCGCTCTTTGGATGCCATGTGTCTCGGTCATCGTGTAGCTCCGTGCATAGTGTGGATCAGGGAGGTGGAAGAGCACGGTGTGGATATAGTGAGTAAATAGGCCCTATCAGAAACAAGATCATCGCACCAGAAAACCTTTCCATGCAGTAAACAGTGCATGGAAATACTCCACGGACAGTGGATGCATGTAATGTATATGGAGAGTGTCCTTGGGACCTCTGGGTGAGGATGTAGGGGTCACTAACGTGACCTCTTCCTTATTATGTAATGACAGAATGATTGCCCTCGCTCACTGGGGGTAAATTTAGGCTCCTCCCACTTGAAGCGAATGTGCCCAGACCCTTTGCCTTCGGCAAAGGCGGCGACTTCGTCGCGGGGCGGCGACTTCGTCGCCGCGGAGTCCAGTTGGCAAAGGGTCTGGAAACCAGACTAGGCCAGACTCGGTGCTATATCCATAAACGTGTGGGACAATGCTGCCACTGAGACACGTGCGTGTGTGTACATGTGTGTGTACGCATCATACACAAACATTGTCACCGCGAGCTGCGGTGATTGGAGGAGAGAGGCCAGAAGACGTGTGTGTGTGTGTGTGTGTGTGTGTGCATGTGTGTGTGTGTGTGTGCATGTGTGTGTACGCATCATACACAAATATTGTCACCGTGAGCTGCGGTGATTGGAGGAGAGAGGCCAGAAGACGCGTGGCTCTTTTGGCCTCTCTTCATGCGCATGCGCACTGAGTGTGTGCGTCGATTCGGAAGCTCACGTGGCTCGCTCGGACAGCCATTTTGGGTTAGGAGATTAGCACAGAGAGCGCTCTTGTAGCCTACGCGTTTTGTTCGCTGACCCATTGAGCCAGCGCTATTCTCATTCGGGGTCACTACATTTGATACAGAATGGGGGAGGCAGCGTGTTGCGTTCGTCTCCGTGCCGCACAAACCACTCGCCACGACTGTGTGCCTTGAATGTAGATGCTAGAATACATGATATGTTCACTGAGCCAGTCATTCAGCAGCAAGATCTCTCGGGTACAGCTACCATGGAGGTGAATTAAGAAGCATCTGCTCTTTTGAGAAAGTCGCAAAGTGAAGGTTGTGCTAGTGCAAGTGGGGGTGGTTCAGAATTTGATGCAGGGGGACAGGAGCATGATGAGTGTGACAAATGGTTTGATGCCAAGGAGGACCAAGGAGGAATTGGATGCTGGGTTACATCTGATGGTAGAATCCTTGGACGGGGATACCATGACGGATCCCACTTTGTCACATGAATATCATGATGTCCAAGAGCATGTAAATAGGCAGCCACTAAGCACTCCGGTAGCACACAAGTTGCGGTTGGCTTCAAAAGGGAGGAAGATTACTGATGTTGATATGGATGCCAGTATCTTTGTGATGATTGAGGTACGCACACCTCAGAATAATGTATGGTGTTGCGACACGGATTGTCGCCCCTACACGGATTGTCGCCTCCTGCTCGGGGCGACAATCCGTGACGCTTGTGCAGTTGCCAGTTTTTGACCTCGAAGGCGACAATCCGTGTTGGCAAAAAATTTGTTGCGACACGGATTGTCGCCCCGTCACGGATTGTCGCCCCGGGCTCGGGGTGGTTCCTCCGGTGTTGAGCTTTGGTGGGATGGGTATGACTGGTAAGTTATGCGTACGTGTGTGTGTGTGTGTGTGTGTGCGCGCGCGCGCGTGTGTGTGTGTATTGTAAACTGCATGATATGTGATGTGTATGATTTGTTGTGTGTGTGTGTGTGTGTGTGTGTGTGTGTTTGGAGTATAATAATACAATATGTAGAAACTGTGCATGTCTGGTGGTTGTATAGTGGTAGTGGTTTGTTTGTCTGTGTGTATACGTGTGCCTGTATGCTTACGTGTGTATGTGGAATATAGTGGCGCTACTGTGGCAATACAAACGCCTTCAGAGTGTATGAGCACGTGTTTAAAGAATTCGACCAGCGTTGATTTAAAAGTAGTATGGGTGTGTCAACCAATATCAGCGGTGAGGCGGGCTAGGCGAGAGAGAGACCGAGAGAAAATACATACGAGGGAGATACCCTCCCCAAATGTTATTTGTCTTTGTTCATTTTTCACTGCAGTCATTTTCTTCCATCAGTCTTATAAACTAGAACGTCATACCACTATTCTTTGTCCCAGAATAGGTTTGGCAGGCTTTATGCATGACCGAATAATTTCCACACGCCGTAAAAAAATTTGTCAATCGTTATAGTCCATGGGCCAGGCCAGATATTGGTACCACCTGAGGTGGCAAAACCTTTTTGGTGTCATTTTGTTTGTCGGGCATAGATATGCTTATCAAGCTATGATAGCATTTCCAAATGAGTAGCTTGGTCATGATAAACGATTTTTTAACCAATATGGTCTCGTTGTTATATCCCTATACTTCTGAATCGAAACTAGCCGCTATACAAAGAAGAGCACTGTCTTCTGTATGTTCCATAGAGCTGTAAAATGCAGCTCTGTGGTATGTTCACAGGTGTTCTGTTGTAAACGAGGTGCGCTTAGTCTTTATTCAAGGCAGCGAAGGGAATATCCAAAGGTTATGATGTCCACAGCGCTTAGTCTTTATTCTAGACGGCGAAGGGAACATCCAAAGCTTATGATAGGCCTACAGTGTATATCCTTTTATCTAAAAACAAAAACAACAACAACAAAGCAATTCCTCGTGAATTTTACCGTATTTTTCAATTATTTATCATTTTCCGGCGAAAACGTTACGGTAAAAACGCTAACACCACGCCAATGTCGCTTTATTTCCATCCAACAATAAATGATAATGCAAAAACAATGTACCGGTACACTACAAAACATAATAATGAATAATATTGTAAATGAACAGAGTGATATTTGTTTAAAACTGATGTATTTGTTGAAAAGGTAGTATAAAAACAGTATAGATAATCCCTTTTATGAGGAACTTTAGATATGATAACGGTACATTGGTCTAGATAAAGACTAAGCGCACCGCGTGACAGCTGTGGACATCATAACCCTTTGGATATTCCCTTCGCTGCCTTGAATAAAGACTAAGCGCACCGCGTTTACAACAGAACACCTGTGGACATACGGAAGACAGTGCTCTTCTTTGTATAGCGGTTAGTTTCGATTCAGAAGTATAGGGATATAAAACGAGACCAAATTGGTTAAAAAATCATTTATTATGACTAAGCTACTCATTTGGAAATGCTATCATAGCTTGATAAGAATATCTATGCCCGACAAACAAACTGACACCAAAAAGGTTTTGCCACCTCAGGTGGTACCAACAACCCACTTTTCGGGTCTTGGCCCATGGACTATTAGTTGATTTTTAGCACAAACGAACTGCCATTGCACACCGCTAATACATACGTAATACAAACAAACACCAACGAACACTCAAACAAATCCTCATAATGCAAATAAACCAACTCAACACTTTTTTCCTTGATATTTATTGACTTCATTCAAATCATTCATAAATCGACCCACTCTGGGTGTAACATGAAAAAAAAAGTTACAAATGGCAATTCGAAACACAAAAAAATCCATTTGTCAATTTATACCACAAATAATCTCACTTCAACATAGATAACTCGATTATAGACCAACCCTACTAATAATTTCTTCACGAGAAAGTTTTGACATGTAGGGCCCTACCAAACCTATATTCCTTGAATATATTGGTTTGGATCATGTAACACCTTCTTACTTACAAGGGCATATACATAAAAAACACAAATACAGTAAACAAATCCAGAATGAAATCAGTCATAAAAAACCCGACCTACCCCTCCCCTCCCCAACCGAAACAAATCTAGGGCCTACATCTATCCTAAATATTAAATCCTACCAACATCTGTCAAACCACCCAAATACATACACACACACACACACACACACACACACGAAGGTTCGTTTTTCCGAAGTTTCGTTTTTTCCGAGGCTTCATTTATCCGAAACACACAATTCCCTATACCTAGAGGTTCGTTGATCCAAAAATGAAATTCGGAATAACGAACCTTCGGAATAATGAGCCTTCGGACGAATGAGCCTTCGGACGAATGAGCCTTCAGAATAACAAACTTTTGCAATAACGAAATGTAACCCCCTTCCCACATACCGACGCACACCCGAACCGATACCACATTCCTTCCTGATGAAACGATTTCCCAATGTTGACAGGGTTCTCTGCTTCCTCAGCGAACTTGTCTGCTGAGGCATTGAGACTCTTCACATCCGCTTGCAGTCTGATTTGTTTGGCTTTAAGTCCATCCAAACTGTCCATCAGCGCTTTTCGCTTCCCTTCTTTCTTTGCCTTTTCTTTGCTACGCCTCTCATCGTCTAGGTACATATGATAACGCTGGCGACCTGCAGATGCAGCCAACATGATGGACTTGTCAAGTTTGATGTTGTCAATACCTCCGACATGCTTGATATGGTCGTAAATGGCCCTCAATGATACAAGCGACTGTCCTTGGAGGTTGACCTCCTCCACTTCATTGTTAACGGAAAATTCTCGTTCGATAGAGGCTTGTCCATGGGACAATATGAGCATCATGCGAACTACATTCAATATTGTTGAATACCAAGACCCGGAAAGGAACTGGCACATGACAGAGTCCAATCTGTCTTTCTTTGCATCGAAGTCTCGCATCTCTGGACTTGTTGATGCCTCATCACATGCTTCGACATATTCCCTGATGATATCATCACATGAGTCCTCAAGCCTATTTTCGTCACTCAGGGTGCTAGGCATCCGCTTCAGTTTCGTCATCGAGTTGTCCTTGTCTCTCGCCATGTTCCGAGGATTCAAGCACCCCAAATTTCTCACTAGACCATACTTCAGCGGACATCGCTCAATAAGCTTCCGGGTCATAGCAGCAAGAAACTTCTTGGCTTGTGTGCGAAATTCAAGAACTCGGCGGTCACTGATGATCTTTTTCCCTGTCAGATCCTTCAGCTTCTTCTCAGTGTAGAATCCGATGTCAATCTTGGTCAAAGGAAGCTGAATGGCCTCATCACTGACATCTATCTGCATTATCTTGTAAGGAGAAGTTATGGTGTTCCTGTCCAGCTTCAAGAATCGCTGCATAACGGATGCAAGCATGCGAGTGAGGTCTTCAGCCAAGAAGGGCAACATTGGTGCATCAGTCTGGTAGTCTGTCAGGAAAGGATTAATCAGCTTTGCCACTGATATGAAGAAGTGCAGTCTTGCCACAAAATCTGGTATGCGAGTACATTTCAGAACAGTTTCGAAGGACTTGTTCTTTGGGTGAGGAATTTTCTTCTCTTCTACTGCTTTTACGTACATGCATACACTCTCCCAGATGTTGATTGCTCTCTCGGCAACAGGAAGGTTTTCCAGCCATCGGGTCTTGCAAAACTTGAGTGGCATGGTATGATCTCCAGTTATCTTCTGATAATCCTCTCTTCTGGCTGGGGAATCAGAAAACAAGTAGTACAAGGATGATAGAAAGCTTTCCACCTCCCATTCAGCTTCCTTGGCACCTGTCAAGAAAGCTCCATTAACTATATGGAGCCTACATGAGCCGATATTCAGGATGGATTGGTTCAAGTCAGCAGTGTACTGTCGCGTGAAGTCATCATAAATCCTCCAATTGACATTGGGACCATCCATGGATATTTGCAGTAACTTGTCCAAACCAACTGTGTGAAGAACTTTACTGATTTCTTCCTTCAGGTGAACAGCTGAGCCATGTCCGATAAACACAGACGTCAAGTACCGAGTACAAACTTGCCCATGCTGCCATGTTCTGATGAGGAAGTCCATCTGCTTTTTCTGCAGCTTCTGATTTAGACTTTCATCAAACAGTATCACATAGTGCTTTGATTGCTTGATGTTGTCATACAGGAGGTCTTGCACATACGGGCCCAAACCAAATACAGTTATGTACCGGCATTTTGTTTCTGATAACTGGAACCCTTTAGCAATTGCAGAGTCGGGAAACATTCTCTGGAATAGGATGTTGTTATGATGACAGGAATGGAATGACAAATGGTCTTCAACTAACTTCAGACACCATAGAATTTCTGCTTTCAGCGTATCTTCTCTGGCAGCAACAGTGGCAACTGGACTAGGTGTTACTTTGGAAGATGGAGCACAAGCGCTTGTACTTGCATCAGAATATTGCACACATGGAACTGATGAACCCATCTGTTGTTTTGGCTTGAAGAATGTGTTGATTGTGAGAACTGTTGATTCTACAAAACAAAACAAGAATAAGTCAAGAGCAAATCCATGGTGCATTGTCATGAACAAATGAACACATTTTGAGATTGGCTCATTAACTTTTGATTCGGGGCTCTGAATAATATAACTACATTACATAAGAAAGAGGGGAAAAAAAATCTCGGTACACATAGACCTAGACTTTCTTCCCATATCATTAGATTAATTACGCACATGCACCATTTGTCGTTTGACATAAGTAATTTTTAAAATTAACAATATCGCTTAAATTGTCAGAAATCTAATGTAGTTCAAAGTTAAAAAAGCTTTTTTCCTACAATGTTTTTTTCCTGCAATTTTTTTTCCTGCAAGTGACTCCTTCAGCCACGCTATAGCCCCGGGACGCTCCCGCTTGCGGGTGCGAGAGCTGCGTAAGCGGCCAAGCAGGTCGCACCAGCCGCTGCGGCCCAGTGCAGTCCCAGGTCCAGCGCATGCCAGCGGCTTTGCAAATTAAGGCGATCACAAGAATAATTTTTGTTCGTTTGTTTTTTTAACATAACAATCCAGTGTCCAACTACATTAATATTACATCTGAAAGACATAACATATCGTTGAAAAAAAGAAATATGACAGGCTAAAATATCGAAGATATTGTAAGGTACTCACTCTTATTTTGAATGTTCGTCTTGTGTTTGTCACTCTTCGCATGGCTCTTCAGCGCAGCTTCACCCATGTTGCGTATGGAGAAATTACACTGGCAAACACTGCATCTCGCTATTCCTGTATCTGTACTCACTTTCATAATCCATTCGCTGTAAGCTGAATTATTCAGCCAAGCTTCAATAAAATGACAGTTTCTCGGCATTTTGGTTTCAAACTGACAGCGACTCCCGACGTATTCTCCTCCACACTCGTGTTCACGGCGCGGCGTCTTGACAGTTCGATGTACTGTAATTCCACGGCCACATAGTTCAGGCAGTGGACTACGTACGTACATGAGCTATATTGTACACACATTGCATCACTTTATCACCGCATGTATACACGTACTGTACATGTATGCAGAATCAACGAATCATCACGCTACACATACACCATACATCCCGTAGTTTATTTACAATGCCCGACAAACAACAATCGATCACCACAAATGCATTTGAATTATTTTACAATAATAACAAAGAAACGTAAAGTTTGAAATATGAAATCATTTGTTTATTATCATTTACATATCTCACAAAACATCACATTAATGTCACAATTCTTTTGCATTTCCATGACTTTCCATGACATTTTCATCAAAATATCAGTTTTCCATGACATTCAAGGCCTGGAAATAGACTAAGCCAAATTCCATGACTTTCAAGGTTTTCCATGACCCGTACGAACCCTGGTTGATAAATAAGACATAATGGACCGTATGCAGAAAAGCAGCATCCGCCCGCACGCAAGCTCCACTCCGAATTCATATACAAATCTGCCAAACAAACTCATTAAATTCAAAGCTGCTGAAAATCAATATCAACGTTTATGCCAGCAACAGCTTACTAGGTATCCCTCCCCACGCGCAGCTAAAAACACATACGCAAAAAACTGACATAATAAACACATTCTTCCATCACACACACACACACACACACACAAACGGACACTAAATTATCATGTGCACGCGCACATACACACTTCCTTGAAACCTCACCGTGACTTTTTACATGGCATGTTTGCATGGATGTAGCCATGTAAGTTATGTGTTAGTACTTCAATGATTATGTCCAGAACGATATTACCCAGCAAAATGTGCTTCGAGGGCGTCACGGATTGTCGCCAGGCGACAATCCGTGACGGGGGCGACAATCCGTGCCGCCAACGCCCGTCACGGATTGTCGCCCCGAGCAGGAGGCGACAATCCGTGTAGGGGCGACAATCCGTGTCGCAACATATGGGATCATGCAAATGTTCAGAGAATAGTTTGGGGTCCCTGGGAGTCGAATTGGAGACCAGATTGTGTTAAATGTCTTCTGGCTGCAGGATAGATTTATTTTCCATTATCATCAATGGTAAATCAGTTTGATGTCAATATTGAGAATTTGATCATGTTCATCTGGATATTTTTTGTTGCAGTCAAACAAGATTTGACATTTAATGTAAATTTGTGTTGAGAGCACAAAACTTTGACATTGGGATAAGAAAAGAAAGGTTTTGTGTAGTTATGCAACTTCATCAGTTAAGTGAGCGATATGAAATTATAATGCTAGTTTCAAACATATATGTTTTGATGATGAAGTGTGTGCTTTGAGAATGATGGATATTTCTCGTGGTGTTACAGTCTACACTGCAAGTTAGTATGTTGTAGATTATTTTGTTCTGAATATAGCTCTGTTAATTAATGCTATTTTGTAGCTAGTGTGGATGATAATTCTATCAATAAAAATTCATTTTTCTAAATAGATATGCTTAATGAATGTGTTATAGGGTTCTTATCATCTGAATGTTATACACGAAACTAAGGTAATCCCTTGATAGTAAAGTATTTTACTATCAAATTTTGTTTAAATTATTTCACAAATAAGTGTGTACGTTGTGGCAAGAGACGAAAACAGGGTCAAAAGTGAAGAAAACTTCAGTTGTTTGAAAAAATAGAATTTTTTATCAGTTTGTTGACATGAACGTGTTTTAGAAGCAATTCAGTGGTTTGCTGGAATTATTATTTTCATGATGAAAACTGATATGGAAAAAATCAAGATGTTTAAAGGATGAGTTAATTGGAAATTATGATACTGGGTAAGATTAATGAATCGATCCTTTGTTGAATACAGTATACAGACCGTCCTGACAAGATTAGTATGCATGTATTTGGTGTTTAAAGGATCATTGTGTATTTGAATGATTACTTTTGTGTAAAGTTCTGTAAATGAACAAATGGTTGACAGGGATGGCATTTCTCTAGCATGCTGTGATGAAGTTATGTACTTCATTTAGATTGCAGAACGTACGTAGCTGCTTGTAGCATTTAACTGCTTTGTTTATTGTATTCTGGAAAGAGAGCTTGTAGTAAGTTGTGATTTACAGTAATATGTGTTGAGAATTAATGTATTTAGGTGTAATGACATTAATTGGGGGAATTTGTAGTAAATCACAATTTTTGTGGATAATAGCAGCAGAGTTCAGGTTGCAAATATACTTGAGTGTGTAAACTTCCTGCAGGAAATTACAAAGTTAAAGTATAGCTTTTAATTAAGTGCCTGTATTGTTGGTGAAGTTGACTTTAGGCTTGTACCATTTCTTGGGTTTGTCAGGATGGGCTATAAAGTTGTTGTTCCCACAGGATTAAAATAGCTTTTGTATATATGTGTGTTTAGAGGGATCTACAACTCTTTTGTATCTTGGGGCCATGAACGTTTTTATGTGCACAGGTTGGGGATTGCATTGTTTCGAACTGAATGGCCAGCCTGAATGTAATTGGGTCTGTACGTAGAGGGGATTAACTTTATGGGGATGAGCTTTGTCTGTAGTTTCTTTTGTTTTGAGTTGTTGTGGGTTAGCTTTCTTGGAGGAAGGGAGAGTCTAACCCTGGAGTTTGAGGAGTTCAGACATGGGCTAGTTTGTAGCTCTGATTTTTGGTTAGATATGAAGTCTGAAAATTGAAGTTGAAGGAGTGCAGACATGGGCTAGTTTGTAGCTCTTGCAGTGTGTATTTTGGATACAGAGAGTCTGAACTTGGACTTTAATAAGGGTAAAGACATGGGATAGATAGCTCTAAGCCCAGATGTATCTAGTCGGTGTTGTGGAATGTACTCCTTGTTGTGGAAGCTTGTGCTGCAATAAAAGGAACAAGGCATGTTATATACACACATGTTGAATCTCCCATTTTGTTTTTAATATACGTGAGGACTCCGATAAACTGAGATTGATGTGATTGAAGAGAAAAAGAAAAGTGAAAAAGAACCCGCATATCACAACAGTTGATTTCGCTGAACTTTTCTTGTGGCATGTGTCTTATAAAGAGCAAAGGAAAACACTATGCATCTTCGACATAAAGACTTCATAAAGCACCTGAAAAAAAAAAAACTGGGGTCATGCTACGAGACCGACACCCACGAGTTCGACATTTGAAAAAAAAAAGGTCCATGAGTCAAACATTCCATGAGTCGACACTAGGTAAAAAACAGCCCACGAGTTCGACATTACAAAACGGTCTCATGTTTGTTTATTGTCGAACTCATGGGCTAAATGACTCGTGGGTGTCGATCTCGTGACGTGCACTCAAATAACTAGATCACAAAGAGTCATGGGAAACGTTATAATTGCCCAAAGGTAAGTTGATGCCAACCATAATTTTCCAATTTTATCAATCTAATGACAGAGTCCAATTGAGTACACATGTCACACATCAAACTGATGCTGGCAAACTCAGCTGTTGTATACAATAATTATGATAAGGAGGTAACAGAAAGCATTGAGCACGTGTCATGTAAGTCATCATGAGTTCATAGACTGCATAATAAACAGACGTGTACCAAGTTGTTCCAATTTGTAATTCTCTTTATGTCTTTCATGGCTGTCAACTGCACATACATCCCAATTAAAAAGGAAAGAGGAAAATGCCATTAAAAATCACTATTAATTTCCTTCAAAGAGTATGGCAACAAACTATAGCACGTCTCGTTTTGCACACAGCGATAAGCAAAGAGCAAGTTCCATTTTACAGTGGCTCGTCGCCCAAATACGGCTATCTTTCTGCATAATCATGACAAATAAAATGACGAATGCGTGCTGCTTGTCAGTATTTACAAAGAGTTATCACTTGCAGTATCATGCGTCTTTGCGTATAACGTGATCTCGTTTACACGGTGTTTAATATGTTTGGCGAGTATCGTAAACGACGCCATTATGCCGTAAGAGAATAGGCAGAACTTGATAGCTCCTCACTTCAAGGGTCATAAAATCGCCGAGATTCGAGACCCTGACAAGAGATGTGCTTGGGAGCAGTCATTGTATCGAAAGGGTATACCTACCATAAAACAAATAAGCGGCACTTAAATCAAACCACAAGCATGTGACTTCTTACAACTAAGCATAAAATGAACTAATTTCTGAGCACACAAGAAAAATACCTATACACAGGGAGGGCACCTCCCTGCTATACACGAGCTTCATTTTAACGACAGTGATTAAACCCACATTCCTGATGTTTGAAAGCTTCCACGATACTCCTTTTCAAATATCTTCATCAATACGTTATTTTTGTTAATTTTGCCATGAAAGTGTTGTGAAGCATTGAAGGGATTGTATAGTTTTGGTCGAGACCTAACGTCAGGTTTATAACATCTTTTGGTGAGATAATGAGAAACCTCTCATGCAATATGAAAGAGCGTGTAATTTCAAGAAGGATTCAACGTTTATTTTAAAGATGAAAATTGGTCTTGAAATGACTGAGATATCCAAAACAGAGCGATCCTAATAAAAAGGTGCATTATAATTGTTTTGTTGTACTTTTTTTGTGTGTGGATGTCTCAGGCATTCCAAAACCGATTTTCATCAAATAAACTTTGAATTCCTCGTAGAATGGTATGCTCTGTAGAATTTCATGAGTGGTTTCTTGGTATCTCGCAAAAAGTGAAAAGCCCAATCCTCACCTCAACTAATACTATACCATCCCTTTAATTGTTTCACATTATTAGGTGATCCGAGTATCCTCTCGGATCACCTTTTGTATCTGTACTGATTCTTTATTCTTCTTTCTTTATTTCTCCTCAAAAGTTGTGCAGAGGTTAGCTCAGAAAGTCCTCTTCCTATCAATTTCAAAATTATACCATATACGTATCATGTCCCAAAGACGACAGATCTAGTAAAATCATTGTGGTCAGTCGACCGTGACGTCACTATGACGTCATTATATGCAAACACATTTTCATTCTTATCTCATTAATGGAATGGAATTTTTCAATGAAATTTACGTCACATATAGTTCAAGTCAAGCTGATTCTACACATATTCTCAAAATTCATCTATACCAAGAAAACGTGCGCGTAGGCGCGCGTTGAAATATTTACATGCTCCGATCGAGCTCAATTTTTTTTGCACACGTTTCAGACCATTTGGAGCATTTTTTGAAAAATTGAAAAAAAAATTGGACGGACGCGTACGCGCGCGAACATATGCGCATGCACTGCTCATATGCAATACAAATTTCCCATTTTTTTCATACGGATCGGATGTCTAAAATGTCAAGGAATATTTCTATCAAGTTTCAAGTCAATCCGACTCAATATGACGTCATACGGCCCCGTCAAAGTTGAAATTCCGCGCGCGCGTCAATGGCGATGTACAGTGCAAGTATGCCAAAAAACCGCTAATTTTAAATTCGATTTTACTCGTCAGGATGGACGGTGACCTCCCATTTTCTTTACATATTCTGAAAGCTGATGAGTTGCACATGTCATTTCATGGGTTGGCGATGCTGAAAAAATGATTAAAAGATATCAAATTTCTTAATGAAATAAAAAAAGTAAATTTTCAAAATGACGTCATCGAATTTCAAGTTCACTCGAGCGTATCTTACTTATCCTTTGCCGATCTTCACCCAGATTTCAGTATATTGTAGCTTATTTAATGTTCTTTCATAATTTAAATCACAAAATTTTGATTGGATGACGGCATCACCTCGTAAAAATGGATTGAACTTAACCTTGTCAAATTTGACGAGTTTGCGTGTTATCTCTATGGGCGTGCAGTTTTTCTGGAAATGAAAATTGACATGACTATCTTTATCGAGCACTAGCTCAATTATCCTGCCGTGAATTTCTCCTAGATTTTAATATGTTGTAGCTGAGACTTTGGGCTATCGTCAATGTACTCTCTCAGTTTTTTCTTACGACGTCGACATTACGTAAAAAAACTTGGCTGAAATTAAAGCTTGTCTTCGATGTATTGAGATATTTCTTTCTTTGTGCAACTTTCTTTGCAATAACTCAGGAAAAACAGCCCCTATCACCCCCATATTTTGCACATGTTTACTTCATGTCACGTACATTATTTCATAAAATAACAACTACTTGATCGGACACCATCTTGGGTATAGATTTTCATAGATTTTCATCCTGTATCTTGGTGAATACATGTCCTTTCCTTCCCATATTTTGCACACGCAGTGACCATGTTACAAGAATCATTTCGCGAAATAACCACTTTTTGCTCAGATGCCATCTTGGGTGTGCAAAGTGAGGTCTAAGGTCAAATATATTTCATTTTGTATTTTCGTTAGTGTATGCGGAATTCAGTATCAAAGATGGCAGGTCTGACTCCCTTTTCTAAATGAAAAAAAAAATCCAAACATCACACGGCCAATGTCTGTAAACACAGATGAAACCTGTATGGTCATGCCTACTGCGATCAGGACTCGAATCATTGATTTCCAAATAGACCGGATCACCTAATTTGTCAGTGTTGACAAATTCCATGTATAGTTCTTTTTTTCATTTCATACAAAATGCTCCCGCTTCTAAATTGTGTCCTACTGATGACGACAAACATCCCTGCATTGAGAACACTCTCTAAGTATAATGACCGAAATGACTCAAACTCAACAGAGGGAAAGATAAAGAAGGGATATAAACAGTGAACAGGCTTTTTACATGTAACCAGGGCGGACACACCAAGAACCACATCCAATAACCTTATAACACCTCTTCACCTATATACTAGTACACTTCAGAATGAAGAATTGGTCGCTACAAAATGCAATCTCTTCGTTTGTGGGTGTTACTCTGGTCTACTTAATGTGAGTTCGCAGGTGAGGACAGACCTGGCAGAAGTAATTTTGTGAAGGACTGACAAAGAGAGGAATAAACAAATTATCTTGATGGAGGTCTTATATGATAGTTCTTTTATTTACTTTATACCTTTGTGTAGAGACTCGGCCTCTCGCTATGGACCACTAGCACGCACGTTTTAGCAAAGGAGTGCGCGCGGGTTTGAGCAAAGAAAAAAAAAGAGAAAGAAGCAACCTATAACGGGATTTATGAGCTCTAACACAATGCAGGTGCATCGCCATTATCCGTGACCATGTAATATAATAGAAATACTTCATCCATTCAGATTCCAAACCAAGGTCCATTGGCAATCCTATAATTATCCATCTATCTAAGCTTTGTTAAATTCGTGGCTTCCCAAACACTACATGATGGTATCAAATTTAAATGTGATACATTTCTGCAGCCTCCTCTAAACACACATCAAAACACACACACATCCACACACACACACACATACACACACAAACACACTCATCACAAGGCAGCAAGCACGAACACACGTTTTAGATGGTAATGGCAACCCTTTCTATCAGAAAATAAATTACTCCAACCTTGGTCAGGTAAGCAGAAGTGTGTTACCTATTTGTACTGTGGTCAACCCCTTGTGGCGTTGTCTAAGAAAAAATCACACAAGTATAAGTAAAATTGAAGAAAGATTTTACACTCTCCTTGTTTGAAAGGCTCGTGTCTGTACCCAAAAAATAAATAAAAAAACAAACCTCGCGAAGCAGTTACATGTATCAATTTCTTTATCCTGTGTACACGATTTTACTTACAGTATATAGATGCAAATTCCAAAATGTAAAACCTTGCTTTGAATACTACATTTCTTTTATTCGCTTGAAATATAAAAAGGAACATTTTATAGCTTCTAAAAGCGGGAAGTTAGGCACTCATTTAAAAAAGAAACATTGTCTTCCTGCTCTGATTGTTGATCAGTCATATGTAGGCCTATAACATTTACCCTTTGCATAGTTTAGTTATGCCTTGCAGCCTAAATAAACAGAAGGGTAAAAAGTGCTAAACGTTACATTCAGACTATCACAGCTGAGATCATGACGTGAATGGAATACCAAAAATAGTAGCATACTTCTGAACTGCTATAACCAAGTGTATACTAGTATAGTCGAAATTTGAGCGCAAGATTTCCTAATATCCCCCACTTCTCGTTCTCCACCATATGTCATATGTGTGTGAGAGCGTGCATCCGTGCGTAAGCTAATAAGGCTCGGGTATAGACCCCGTTTACAGTGCGAGGCTCGGCCGCGGCTCGGCCGCGGCCATGCCCAGCCTCGCTTCAGTGTAAACGCGCAAAAGGCCAAATGCGAGGCCAAAATTGGCCTCGCATTTGGCCTCGCTCTTGAGGTGGTCTCGGCCGCGGCCGAGCCGCGGCCGAGCCCGGCCTTTTCTTGGTGTAAACGCAAACTGGGCCAAATGCGCGGACAATTGCGCGGACAATTTTAGTCTGGCTTCCAAACCCTCTGCCTGTATCTTTCGCTATTCAGGATATTAACCCCCTCAACGTCGAAAACTAGTATAGTTTAACTCTTAATGTGCCAGGCCCAAAACCCCTAACGTGCCAGAGGTTTTTACTTAAGGCCAGAATGTATCGAAACTGGACTGACAATGTAATTTAAAACTGCCATATCTTTCAAACTATCGACTGTTTTGAATTGAGTTCTACACAACAAATATCAAGAAATGACTGTTCTTTCGTGCCATGTAGTCAGTTTTCCGTAATATCTATCTGAACTTGAAATATTGCAGAAATGAATAATATCATCAAAAAATTATTGGAATTTTTTGTGTAGTATGAAAAGAAAGAGTCAGTCGTGGTTTTTCTTCAATAGAACGCTCCCTTGACTCTGTGAGAAAGTTTTAGAGCTACATCTCCCGTTTCAAATGACAGCAAAATTGTCTTCTAGAATTGTATGATTCCAAAGATACAAGCGGTTTATTTTGTCTTAGCAATTTCTCTTTCTGCCTCAGTAATTCATTCCCAAATCTGAGTCCTTTAGTCCCAGATCCTGTATTTGAAACTAAAGTAATTGTCCCGGGCCCTGGAAAGTGTCTTTTGTCCACTTGAGAAGGAAGCACCCTCTAATCCTACTTTTGTCTATGCGGACTACGGGCGGGCGCACTCTATTGAAATCGGCAGGCCTTTGTCAGCGAGGATTTGTGCGCGCGCAATTCCTTGGTAACGGCGGAGATCATCCGAGTACTGATTGAGTACAATACACACTAGCGGTTGCTAGGGGCAGCTTGAAGGATGAACATGACTCCTGATCGAAAGCGAAGATGCTGCCGTGATCTGACCGATAAAAGTGCACACGCCTTCCAGTTTTTATTTGTCTAACGCTGTATCAATCAAGAATGTTGATCCGATCAACCTATTGCCAGCCACTGTCCATCCGATCACAACATTACCAAAATATTATAACAAAGTTAATTCACGGTAGTATACCACTTTTGTGTTTATTGCCAATCCAGAGAAATCAAAGTAAAGTGGGTTTGGCTAGAAAACCAGTTCAATCTCAGCACCACGAGGTCAGTCGCTCGGAGCAGCACACCACGTGCTTGTAAGCCCAGCGCTGGTGTTTGAAGCCATGTGCGTGCAACTGAAAAGCTCACCATTCATTTCATGATTCGGTAAAATAGCGCTACGTTGGGAGGAGCCCTCTCATTCTCGAAACGATCATCTCACTTTGAAATAGTAAAGTTCAATAGCGCTGTACTTGTGAACTATGCGGCCAGAGTTGTGAAGTAATTGAATCTTGCAAACGAATGAATTCAGTCAGATTTGAAATTTCCAAAAGCCCGATCAGAACAGCGAAAATAACAACGAATTGAGACAAGACACTAAAACATGACACAGATAAACAGTGAAAGGAAAGGCAGCTTTGCACATATCATGATGAAGGAGCGAACAATGCAATTACATTCAACAAAATCATTACGGTACAAATAACACTTAAAAAGAATCAAAAGCCCCCTGACAGTAGGCCTGATCTGCATAGCAAAATTGGTGACAAGAAGACAAAACTGTAGGTGCCGACAAGTATAAAATCACGTTTTACATTGCTGGTATGCTTTTTCAATGTTTGCTGTCTTTGATTGTCTTTAGTCTCATTCGCCGTGAAACATTTGATTATCTGAATATGACATTATTCAACGGCACATTCCATACTTTCACATGGCGTCAGAAATCTCTATAGCGCCTGCCAATATAGGTTTCATACCGAGCGATTTGTAACCATCAGAATTATTTTGAACGTTCATGGAAATCATAACATCGATCACTCTACTGTTGAAGTTCCTTCATTGGTTTATAATAGCCGATGGATGTTAGTTCCGTACTTGAATTCGTACCTTCATTGCGTTGTGACACAGTTTTCATGAAGCAGCATCATCCGACATTTCTTTCTTTCTTTTTTTGTGTGATCTCCAACACTGTTTTACTCCAAGGACTGAACAGCGGGATCTGAGTTTGAAGTTTTCAAAATCTGCATGCTAACAAATAGTTTGATGTTACTTTGCATCCTCTCTCTCTCTCTCTCCCTCTCTCTCTTATCTAAAGTCCTACGTAATAATAACTTTGAAGGATTTGCTTGAGTTTGAACATTTTCCTCTTCACCTGCGACTCGGGGAAAATAACACGTTTCTATAAGAGGTAGGATAAACGATAAGCAAAGCTCAACAAATAACATAAATGCGTAAATATACTTTAATTCTGTGTCTCACAGAGCGATGAATGTTTGGAAACCTCTCAAATTTTAGGTTTCGAGCTTCCTAAACAGTTGAAATCAAAATCAAACAAGAAAACCCGTTTGCGAATTTGATATTGGCTGTCTACGAATTACTGATCGAATTCTGTTCTACTTTATCGAGACTGTGCTGTAGGGATTGTGTCTGCATCATTGCTTGGCGATAAACGATACAGCTTCGATTTTTGTTATCATGAAATGATAAATAATTATTGATCATTTTGCGTGGTTGAGTAAACAATTTCTATAATACACCAATCGACTGTCGATGGTTCTTTTTTGTTTGTTTTGATTTTGTTTTTGTTTTTGGCCAAAAGAAATAAGATAAATATTCTTGACGTTCGCAACGATTCTGGTCGCTAATTCGAGAGTACGTAGTTACAGACATTTACTGTTCCCATAGCCAAGGTTATTTACACGCTATTTATAGCCGGAAAGCTACAAGAACCAAAACATCCTCCAAAATACGGCAGGACAATGACAAATTTTACGGATACGGAGATACGCTCAATGCGTGAAAACTAGTTTTCTTCAAAATGTATAGAGAAAAGAAGAAGCAACATAATAAGAGAGAAGGCATGCCGAAAGAGGTACAGTATGAAGACCAATTGAAGAGAAACCCTCAAAGAAAAAAAAAATGCAACCGTGGACGCAAGCACAAAAACAAAAACCAGTACATGGAAAACAACATAGTTTGACTGATTTTCACGTGCACATCGTCACATACATATAGAAAATCAGGCTCTATAATGTACTTTCATATCGGTGGAGTAAAACCAATACAGCCAGTTTGCGCTAAAATTACAGTTCCAGTCACTTTCGTAAGTTTGAGAAAAAAAAAATCGGTTTTGGGTCAAAACCAGGGTTGATTAGTATTTGTACTATTTGCATGTCGTCGCTCAAAACAACAGCTCTATTTGCTCTTTGCGAACGCTGCCTACAATTTTCAAACTGAACTAAGCAAAATAATGTTCATCTTTTGCGATCTATATTTTGTCTGAAATTCCGAAACACTAGATTTCTACTTTGAATTTCATTTCGCTTCGAACTAGGAGAAGGTAATCACGCAAAAACAAACTACGAACTACGTGTGGTACCAAGCGGCATAGTTTACAGGTCTACTTTCCGTTCACTGCACACGTGCATAAGACAAGAACAAAAGCGTCTTCTTCTTTTGTATGCTAGCGTGGGGACGATTAGTGAAGTTCACCAAAATAAAAGGATGAAAGACTTGACCGACGAACGCAAGCTTACCGTCTTTGAGGGACAAAATCAAAGCAGCTTCCCGCCGGACAGCATCCAAGCGGAACAATACAACTGGAACCGCATAGGCAATACACGCAGATTAAATAGCATACACACGCGTGGTTTACCAATGAGACTTTTGATCTATACATATCTCGCAGTGGGTGCGCTCGCTGCGGATTTTCCCGACGCGAAAAAAATACATCTAGCCGAAAAATCACGTATTTACTCAAAATTTTCCAATGTAAGCATACTCATATTTTTGGTGAAAACGATGGCTATGCTAGTCAGCTACCAGTACATATCATTGTCAGTTTCTTGGTGTAACACATTATGGTACCATAAGAACTTAAATAATCAATGTTTTTCGCGCTCTTCTTTGTCGCCGATCGGCGACCATGGCACGTCAGCACTAAGGTCGCCGTTCGGCGACCATGGCACGTTAAGAGTTAAGGTGGTTTTGTCCTGCAAAGGATTCTTTCCTTCGGCAAAGGCCTTTGCCCGAACGGCGACTTCGTCGCCACGGAATTCGTTTGGCAAAGGGTCTGAAAACCAGACAATACCAAATTGCATTTGTTTACAAGCAGAGCGCCACTACGACAAAATATTGAAAGGTTTTAATCAAAAGCGCGGCCGAGCCCGGCAGTGTAAACGGACAAAATTGCGGGGCCCGGCCTCGCAATTGAGGCTGGGCTCGGCCGCGGCTCGGCCCAGCCCCGCACTGTAAACGGGGTCTTAGTGTAGAATGCATTGAGCTACATCTCATTGTAGCTCCATGGTAGAGTGCATACACCTATACTGTGTGTGCGGGGGGGGGGGGGGGGACATAGTTACTTCTTTCCGAAAATTTTCCTTTTTTTCTTCTCCTTCTTTCAGTAAATGTATCAGCGTAGTAGTATGGTGTGAAGTGCAGACAAGTACATTGTAGGACTACTTTCGAAGCATTTGCTGTGAGGGTATGCACAGTGCAGTGCAGCTAAAACCTGTTCCAGAATGGATTTCCATCTCACGACACGACATAATTATGCTATAATAGTGGCCATAGGGAGGTGTTCTCTTCCCACCTGCTTGTTCCTGGACAGTTGCTCCGGTCTTATATTCTACAAGGTCTTGATAGGGTTAGGGTGAGGGGTGTGATTTAGTTTTAGGTTTGATTTGATATGAGGATTAGGATTAGGGTTATGTATGTGTGTGTAATTTATGTTTGACATAGCGTGCAGCTATTTCATGGAAGCAATTGTCACAGGAGCAAATGTCATGGAACCAATTTTTGCAACTATAGTAGAGAAGAGGTGCACTTGATGGTGTGGACAGGTACCGTAGGCGCGGGCATAACGGCGCTGTACCATCTCCAACCTGTTGATGTCAGTTTGCGTAAACTGATCCCATGCTGGCATAGTATACTCCATGATTGGTCTCAAAAGGGGCAGGTAATATTCTATTGATTCTGTTGCTGAAGATACCATCACACCAAAACCACAACAACTAAGAACACATATGAAGACAAACCATAATGCACGTTATCCCGCCTTGAAACCTTTGGTCATATTATGTATATGCAAGTGACCTTCGCTATATCGACCTGAACTTTTGCCGAGTTAAAATCAACAACTAGAAAACCCTATGTATAAATCACAAAGGAACCTGTAGAGCTATATACATTATTTTCAGTACTTATGAAATGAGTCATATGAATCTCCCATGAGTAACCAATATCAGCAGCAGTGTTAAGGCCCTGTCACACTTTTCCGGGCAAGCCTTGAATGTGATTTGCGGAGAGCAATTTTCGCTGCCCTGAGATCAACGCAGATGGCCCACACATAAGAATAAATTGCATGTATCTCGCCCGTAGTTGCCCGGAGGTGCGCACGCAAATCTTACCCCGCAGTCATGTTTAGGGCCTGTCACACTTTTCCGGGCGTGGATTTTCTAGTATGCAGGACAATTTCAAAGGGCGGGCAAGAATTTGGGCGAGTTTTGCATGCGACTTGCCTGCGTGCTACTCAGTTCTACTTGAGGGTATTCTATGTGATCTGCATATCATGAGCATGGGGGCTGACGCGAGTGAAGGACTATTCATTTGGCCGAGGTCCCAGAGAATGTCATTATATCCTGGCCGCAGCCGACTCTCAACCAGCAGAGAAGCAGTATAACTGACCATTAGCATAAGCACGCAATTAATTAATAGTATATCTCGCTCCACGCCCGCAAAATTGACGAGGTACACGGATGTTGGCAGTATCGACACCGTTCCTTGCAAGTAAAACACACGTATTATGCTCGTAGAATCCCCGCAGATTAAAGAGGCACATTGACACAGATCTACGGGCTACCTATACGTACTTCAAGCGGGTTAACTGCCTGTGACTTGCAGCAGCGACGGGCCTCCTACTGTTATTCTGCTTGGACCTTTGCTGGCAATCCCCGCGACTCGCTTACCCGGCATACTCAAAACTTGGCTGCGGGTAAATCGGACTTGCGTGCACACCTCCGGGCAGCTACGTGCAAGATACTGTCACTGGTGCGCAGGCCATCTGCGGGGACCTCCGCGGGCAGCAATAAGGTTGTTCCCCGTAAGTCACAAGCAAGCTTGCATGCCCGGAAAGGTGTGACGGGCACTTCAGCATGCTCAAAACTTGTTCTCCGGGTTAGTCGCGGGGATTACCCGCAAAGGTCTACGCAGAACACAAGTAGAGTAAGGGCCATAGCGGCAGCACCTTGCAGGCGACTCCCGCGCAACTTGCCCTTTAACTAGAACGTGAGTAGAACATAGCACACGTCCAGCAGGTAAGACGCACGCGGAACTTGCCCAAATCCTTGTCCACCCGCAGAAAGTTTTCCTGCGTGCTGGAAAATCCATACACGCAAAAAGCCCGCATAGCTTGCCCTGAAAGATGTGACAGGGCCTTTACAAGAGGATTATGAAGAACAGTAGGCCCCACTAGCTATAGGTCATATAATTGCTTATGCATGATTGCTTCAAAGGTTTCTTCTACATAGGAGCGATGATACGAATGGATCGTGGTATTATACTCTGTACCTTGGCGAGTTACTACGTGAAATGCTGGGCATAATTTCAGTTACAGTCACTGATTACACTTACATAAGCACTACAAAACAGTACATCAAAGAATTTTAATCCACGTCCGAAATACGCACGCTTCAATGGACCTTGGCAGGCAATCAAGATCTACCGATATACGCCTAATACACTAAGTTTACGAGTTTGTGATTTTAGCTCACCATGCCCATGTACTCCTTCAGCCTGATCGGTTCACCTCTAAACCTGCTCACAGTCCGATCAGTGCCCGGAAACAAATTGAGGTAATGGGTCCCCTGGAATAGACAAGTTACTGCTATAGATCGTTTCTACTCAAGTGCGGTAACACGCAGTCCTCCTCTCATTGTAATCCATTCATTTAGTATCCTCTCATCAGCGGGATTTCTCGAGAATATGGTCTAGCAGTGGAGCGGGGGTACTCCAAGTTTGTTGACTTGCTTGGAGACGCTTTGCCTACTACCGTATACGACTGAAGCGTTGTAGATGAAAAGGAAGAGCGACACGCTTGGCGCAACAGACACCCTGGTCAGCCAGCTGCAGAAATTATTTGAGAAAAATGTTTGCCGAGCGGTTCTTCTGTGCAGTCAAGCGAGAACACGCACAACCAGCGCCGCATTCGCCCATCAACAACGTGCACAGATCAATGTAACTGGGTTGACATTAGGGCTGCAAACCGTGCTAAAATTACACACAATATCATTTATTGTGTTCTTACTTTCTTTTCGCGTTATTAATTTTTAATATATA